>NC_056729.1:209931059-209933559 GCF_019279795.1 Protopterus annectens
GATTACAATAAAGGTGGAAAATAAGTTTGTAGTGTGGGAGAAGACCAATATAATAAAAGGTAGCCTACAGTGAACAGTATGGTAAATTGTAAACAGTGAAGACCTTTAAGTATTAGATAAGGGGAATGTGCACTGAGACAGAGGAAGGGTGGGAGTATGGGACTTAGATTGGTGGTGCTTTAGAGATCTGAATAAGGAAATTACCTGTAAACTAATCAGGGCAAATCCTGAAGGCTGATTTAGTAGTTATGCTACAAGTATTATCTAGACAGAAGGCAAAAAAGGCAGTTTGAAAATGGGTAAGTAGGTAAGGAGTGTATTTCCCTAAAAAACAAGTTCCAGGTGGCAGGAGTGAGTTTGTGGAAGCAATACTCATTCCGATATAGTGTGAATGGTAGCTTTACTAAGGTAAAAGCATTAGTGGATTGTGATCGAAGTGAATAGGAAGGAATGATAGGTGGAATCTGTGGACTAATTGTGGATAAAAGTGGTTATGTAGCATTTTATAAAGTAAGGTACACAGAAAAAAGGAAGGAAGCTCAGTGAGTGGCACAGTAGTAGTGTTATTAACATGAAGAGAGTGATGGGTTAGTGAACTGGAAAGAGGTAGAAATCCTAAACAAGATCTTTTTTGTAAGCACAGTGGTTCAGTGGATGCTGTTGTCACCTCGCAGCAAGAGGTTCCTCAGTTCAATCCTTCACTGGGGTGCTTTCTGTGCGAAGTTTGCATGTCCCCCCTGTGCTCACCTGGGTTTCCTCTGGGGGGGTCTCATTTCTTCCCACATTCCAGAGACATGGAGTAGGTGGATTGGCCACTCTAAACTGACCACATTTGAGAGTGTGCATGTGAGTGTGTGGTATAGAAGAATTACTGTGGCAAGGCTAGCCACCTGGCTATGTAAACCTTGGTTCTAGATGATTGTCACTGTTGAAATGACACCCTGACCCCATGTGGGAAAAGGGGTTGTGGATGGATAGAGTTGCACTTTTGGAATTTCATTGCAAGACTAAAGGAATGTATAGTCCCATCTGAGAAATAAAATACTTGCAGCAATTGGTTATTTTGCTTCAGGAGTAAGTAGGTGTGCAACACTGTATTCTTGATTAAGCTGAGCTAAGACATTAGCAGTAGACTTGGTGACATGATTGTGGGAAATGAAATAAGGACCCAGGGAAATACTCAAGTATATATTTGAGTATTTGAGTATTTTGAGCATTGAACAGGATTTGTTTACTACTGACATTGAGACTGGAGTGGTGGAACAGAAGATGGGCTGCGTCCAGTTAATAAACAAGGAAAATACATTTAGGAAGCATTTGGATGAGAAATTCAGAAGACAGCTTTCAAATCCTAATATAATAACTAGTAGAAAACCATTTGTGACAGTACTGACCCGATAAAGGGAAGTCTGTAAATCTCCTTGAATTTATAAGGCCGTTTTTGCTATATTTTTTATGGTTGTTGTCTTTTTTCTTTTCTTGTTCTGTGTTTATTTGGTAAATATTCCTGCTGTAAATATCTGAAACATCATGTCAGCCTAATGATTCTGAGTAAAAGTAATCTTCTGCTTTTTATAAAGTATAAAGCATAACATTCATGTGAAGAAAATATGGATTATTGACTTGCACTATTAAATAACACTCCATGTTTGCACATTCTTGAGTTAGCATGAGGAATCATTTATTTTATTGCATGGTTAATTTATGTATATTTTATAAAGCCTTAGTAAAGGGAGGTTTGTGAATATTTGTTCTAACATTTTCTTTAATTGAGAAATCAGGTCTGCTGTTTTTTGATGCGTATTTCAGTTGCTGACTGCCATCTGCTGTTCATAATGTTAAATTATAGCAACTGAAGTTTGGCAGACCTTTACAACCACTATTATTTTGTTATTTTGCTAACATGTATTTAGACAGCAGTCAAGTGACAATTACTGCAGCAAACAATGATCATTTATCCAGGCTTCACAATGCACCTGCTGTATAAACAGACAAAAGCTACTTCACAACAGTGATAAATAAGCTAACGAAAGAATAGCATCATATTCACACAAATATATATATATATATATGTGTGTGTGTGTGTGTGTGTGTGTGTGTGTGTGTGTGTGTGTGTGTGTGTGTGTGTGTGTGTGTGTGTGTGTAATGTACATATAAACTGTGTGTGTATTTGTATATATGTGAAAATGTATTTAATTTTTTAATGTTTGTTAACAGGGTAAAGAACTACTGATCCACTTGACCAATGGCAGCTGAAGGAATTAAACCATGGAAGAAGTCCATTAACTCACACATAAACCCACATGCACACACTTACATACATATATATATATATATATATATATATATATATATATATATATAAACCTCTCTCTCTCTCTCTCTATATATATATATATATATATATATATATATATATATATATATATATATGTGTGTGTGTGTGTGTGTGTGTGTGTGTGTGTGTATGTGTGTATGTGCATACTTAAAATAATCAACC
>NC_056729.1:209938559-210080754 GCF_019279795.1 Protopterus annectens
ATCTTTCTTCACTTCATGTCGAACTTGTCCTGGTTGAACTATTAGCGAAAGGTCTTTCGTTTGTACCTAGAGCACATACTAATGTGGCTAGACACACTAAGTGTATAAATTAACATTTTCCTTGCAAGAAGTGATTGTGTTTTTACAGTTATTTATGTACACACTAGATTCAACTGTATACCTATAGAGGTCTGATTTAAATGTATGTAGTAATTAATGTTTTTTAATATAAATCATTTTAAAAGAGTTTATGTTAGGAGGTAAGGCTATACCTTAAGTAACTTGTAGATTATTACATCTATTTCATTGGAAGAATCAAGCACATGATTTGATGATGTATTATTTAATTAATGGGATGGTTATGAATGAATTCATCTGAAGAAGTCTGAGTATTCTCTCAGACGAAAAGCGCTTCATGCGGAATCAATTTTATATATTTTTTGACATTATTCCTGCGCATTTCGACCATCTTATTTGGCAGCACTTGTTTTTCTACTACAGTGCAGTATAAGGGGGTATTGCACTCCACAGTGTGCCATCCTTTGGAAGAGATTTCCGAGAAGCCATTTGCCTCACCTGGTGATAGCTCAAGTGGATGTAAAAGATCCCATAAAAATTGCAGTACAGCACAGTATACGGGTGGTGCTGCACTCCTGAGATGTCCGAGGCCTCATCTGCCTGAGCTGGTGGCAGGTCAGATGAATGTAAAAATTCCCATAAACACTGCAGCACATTGCAGTATAAGGGGGTGTGGCACTCCTGAGAGTACCATCCTTTGGATGAGATGCCTGAGGAACCATTTGCCTGAGCTGGTGGTAGCTCAGATAGATGTAAACAAATCCCACTACATTTCATAGATTCTAGACAGCTACTTTAGTAGTTTAATTTAGGGGCAATTGTTCCACATGGTTTAAATTAAATTGTATCTTTAAAGAGTGATTTTAGCCCTAAGAAGTTTACAAAGTATTTAATTGGTTCTTTAGTGTCATGATTGTTTTGTTCTTTTGTAAGTTGTAATAAATTCACTGTATTTTTTTCTGATAATGCTCTGATATTAAAAGTGAAAGAGCTAAAAGCAGAGTGGTTGGTGTTTTCACAATGGTTATTTACTTTGATGTAGTGGAATTCAATGTTGTGTTGCCTTTTGGTACATTTTATATTTACTTATTTACATATTTTTTCAGACCATTTATTACTACCTTTACTACTGACAGTTCCATGATTTCTAATGTCATAGCCAAGAATTAGACACTATTTAGAAATGACCCTGACCTATTTAAAAGGGTATGGTCAAAACCTCATATAGTGTTTAAATGAGAGAGACCTCTCAAGAATTATTTTTGAAAAAGGGAGTACCTTGTTGGACTGCCGAAATTCCAACAGAAAATGTATGATTAAATATGGAAGTTACAATCGTTCCTACATTTTAGTGACTAATAGTGTTACTATGAAAAATATGATTATTGAAACTACAGGTCACTTTAACTGTAAAATCAAGGGAGTTGTTTACCTAGCTTCATACTACCAGGGTACTGGGTTTTGTACTGCAAAAACCCAAAGGAAATTAAAAGAATATATATACAAACACTGTTATGACATTAGTATTTAAAAGGGTACTAATGCCTAGTATAAAGTTATTACTACGAATTTAAATCACACATTTTATTTTTTTTTTAATTCTAGGAAAGGTAAATAGAAATCTTAGAGTGGTTTGTGGGAGTTAACCCTGGAGAAGACATAATCGTGGTAACAACTTAATTTAAATGCAGGGAATTTTCTGGACTTAAAAGATACAACATCTGTTTTCTGTTTGCTAAAATTAAAAACATATCAAATATGAAGAATTTGTTTTATTCAAAATGGTCTTTTGTATGGCTACTATTTGCTTTATAACTTTTTGAGATATAGATTGATTATGTGTATTCAAGTGGCTTGTATTAAGTGAGTGGGCTCTATTTAAAAGTGTTTTACGTATACAATGATTTCTATTGGAGTAAATATGACAGGTGGCATTTTAAAATATCTGTATATTTGATTTTCTTGGGTCTATATTATGTGATCAAAGAATCTCTTCTTCGAACACATAATAATCGACACATATACAGTGAACACTGTAAACCGTGAATGGCCACATCCTCAAATTATTTCCTTGGGAAAAAATTCAGTTGGCTGTTATCGGGAATCACCCTTTTCTTCATTGTAGAGTGATCTTGGAGTTGGTATATTTAGTTAGGGGGGTGTGGAGGGGGTGAAATCCCCCACTTGATTAGTGTTTTAAAGTTTGTTTTTTATTTTAAGGCCACATGAATGTTTTCCCGAGGAAAAAATTTGAGGACATGGCCATTCATGGTTTACAGCATTCGCTGTATATATATCGATTATTATATGTTCGAAGAAAAGATTCTTTGATCACATAATATAGACCCAATTTTCTTATATCCTGAAGAAGCCCCTGGTGGTAAGGAATTAAAGTGCTAAATTGTGTGGATGTAACATGTGGACCAGTGATATTTATAACAAAATGGAGTGGTGTATGTCGAGTCCTGCTTATATTTTTTTAGATTGCTAGCTTGGTACAGATGTTATAGTTCTTCATGATATTAACTGTTTAAACTGGGATGTCTATCAGCCTGTAATAGAATTCACCATCTAGTTTCTTTTTGATCTAACTTATATATCTGATCCCCCTTCCCTAATATCACCATCAACATGATTTATAACATCAAGAATTTTTAAGAGCATAATAATTTTGTGAATGTTTTAATACGGCATTCCATTCCTTGCCTGATTTTATTACACACATGTACTCCTGTATTCTTTTATTTAATGTTCTACTATACATACAGCTACATAAATTATGCTTGTTGATTTACAATTATATATCCACTCCAATTACTTTTTTATAACAAGGCAAAAACAAATTTAGCCCTTTGCTAATAAACCTGTAAGTGTTACAGTAGTTACATTTACAAGTCCCACAACTTTTATTTGCAAATGATCTGAAAACAACAGTGGTGCTTCATTCTAAAGCTAATTTTAAGATTGTAGGTCTCTTGTAAGCAAAATAGGGATTATTACCTACTTCTTTCACTAAAGCTTGTTTACCTAATATAATTTGCCAATTCCTACAAATCACATTCTTAGTAACATTTGCTCCTGCCATCTCCAAAACAAAAGTTCTGAAATTCCTTTCTAGACTGCCACAAAGTTAATTATCACCTAAATAAATATCAACTTTATTATTCTTATTATTAATATTACTGTTAAAAACACTAAATCATAAAATGGGAGGAAACTTGTCCTTCCTTTTCTGACAAACTTCTTCAACTACATCTATAAATAAGGTCACCTGATACCCCGACCATTAAACAAACTAACAATAAAATCAATCCCCTCTTTAGAGCTGTAATCATTTGTAATCAACACTGAGGCTCTAATCAATTGACTTCTTGATACATTCTTTTAAATATAATATACGTGCACAGTTTTAAAATATAAATGTTATTCATAAAATTGTTTTTTTATAAATATAACTGTTAAATAACCACATATCTCTGTCTGATTCTATAATAATACCTAAACAATCCACTAACTTACCCTTGTCCCCAATTATACATTTTAAAAAGAATGCAGTTGCATTTAATTCTGACAAAAATACATCACAAAAAACCCTTCCAAATAAAGTAATAGTAATCTACAAACCTCTTCTACAAAACAACATTTTCAAATAAAAATAAATTAGGTAAAATATAGGTTTCTCAACATACTCCTCCCAAATTTTGCATAACCTTGCAATGCTGTAGCATCTATAGCCATACCTCTCTCCTGCATATAATATTTTTTACTAAAATAGTGAAATTATCTAACAAAACCTCAGGCAGAACACACCACATATTTATGCTAATACAGGAAAGTTTAGAAAAGTTTAATAAAAACAATCTAATGGAGTCAATCCCTTCCTCAGTGAGTATACAAGTAAAAGGCAAGCTCACATTTGCTATAAATATAAATTCTTCACCCTTGACCTTGTATAAACAGAGTTTTAGTCTAATCGTTCAAGAAATACCTAACTTAACAATCAAGTTTTTATGCTAAAGGAGCTAAAATACTATCAATATGTAAACAAATATATTCCATAACATTTCTCCTTGCTGCCACTACTAACCTGAAAGGAGTCTTTCTTTAAATATACATGAATTTTTGGAATGCTGAAAAAACAAGTTTAGGTTTGTTCTAAGTGCAAATTATCATAGACTGAAAACTTGCACTTAATGTTTCTTTTCTAAAGCTTTTAAGAGTGTGCTTCATCTTCTACTATCACACTCAACCACTGTCTAATGTTCAAATTTGCACCACTATTAGAAACCAAAAAAGGATTGTTTTTTTTAATTTGAAAAAGTGTTCAAAGCTCAACTGTTACCTTCCACTTTATTCACAGTATCTTTAGAGACAAAATTCTTCCATAATCTAATCAATTTACTAATATCTTCTATTGATTGCTACCATTGTCATAACACTGCCTGCCTCTTGCTAAATTTAATACCCAACAAGGTTACTTCCTGCCTTGAGAAATAAACTCTCAATTCTTACATCTCATAAATCTTTACTCTTTTCTTTATTTAACACTAAACCTAGTTTACTCAATAATCCAATTAAACAGATCAAAATTTCCTTCATTCATGACCCAGCTTTTGTTATGATAAATCATCTGCATATATTACCAAAAGCAAAGTTCTCACTTCCCTTTTACCAAATACATAGCCCCTACCTGCACAAAATGTACTTCCCTTGCCATTGCATTCATCAAAGTAAACAGTGTCTAGCTCATACTGTATCCCTGCCTTACACCTTATTCAACATATATGTATTCATTGTACCAACTATTCACCAAAAATTATATTTCTTTTAGTATCATCCCTTTAATCCTACAAGATGTACACTCTTTTTTTGCCAGCATTAACAACTCTTGTGACCTCCTTCCTTTTATTCCATAAATCCCAGTAACCATCACACCCATTATATTTTTATCAAATCATAACTTTCGCTTTCATGAATATTGTACATGCATTATTTAATGTAATTAGTCTCCAGCTGTTTAAATCATGTTTTTCTTCCAACCAAACTTCATTACACTTAAACAGACTTCATCTTTTATAAAATCCCTTCTCCAACCACTCATTCAACACCATCAAAAACTTTTTTTGTCTCACTTTTAATTTTTTTCTATACATAATAATTTATCCCATCTGGTCCTGACACCAAATTTGTGTTTATTTTTTAAGAACTTTTTTGAATTCTTCCAAAGCAAACTTTTCTTCCATGCTTTTCCCAGCCTTGTCTGAAAAACACCTAATATTTCATTTTATTTTTTCTGTAAAATTAGCTGCCTTATACACACACCACCTACATACTCATTTACAATGCACATTATTTCCCTCTGTGTAACCTTTACATTCCCTCAACATTAATTTCTCTTGATATTTGCATTTTTAACTACTTTAGCTAAATAAGAAACACGTCCGTTTTCTTCCTTGTAAGTAACATCCCTGTTTAAGTAATAATTGTTTTACCTTTACCTGATTTTTCTTATAAATTTCCCTCTCTCAATTAAAATATTCACTTTACTCCTTTCTTATGTCCTTTTGTAATATTTCATACTCTTTTTTTCTTTTCTTAATCTGCATTTCACACTGCAGATATGTTTATATTTTCTTTAAAAATAATCCACCACTTAGTCCAAATGCTGTAAATATCCTTCAGTTATATGTTCCTTCCATAATTCCTTTAATTGTTTCTCTTCTTTTTTCCAGAAAAGATACATTAACATTTTATACCTTTATCTTGTTTACAACATTTTCTGAAATTTCAACCTGTATTTCAAATTACCACAAACTGTTATAACTGTCCCTCCATCAGCTTCTTTCAATTTCTCTGATATCAAAAATAATCAATGTCTGTTTTAAGAATAATCTTGTATACCCACTGACAACTTATCTACATATTTCACTTCCCCCACTTTGCAACTTCTCTCATTTTTGAAATCCTGACAAATCTTACTTTTTGTACTTCTGAAATTATAATTAAACTCTACTGCCACCATAGTCTTCATATTAGCCATCACATACCCTCCTATTTCTTGGAACACATTTTTCCATTTATTTTCATTATTTGTAAAAGTGTGTAAAGCTATCATTCTATAAACCTCTTTTTCCTACCTAATATCTAACACAGTAGCTCAGTTAACATTACCAAAGTAATATCCAGAACAACACTGCCTTGGCTCTGCTTTGCTGTTTATTAGTATTATTTCAGATAATTGTGGTTCGATGTCTCTAGTAAAGGCAAGGACACAGCAATTACAGGGTATTTTGTATTCCTTTGGAAGTTTAGACCTATATGTCTGAGGAGCACATAAAATGTACTTGGTAGAAAAAAGAGGTAGGGATGTGGGGCAACATTTGGTTGAAAGCTTAAGGTAGTGATAGGATTGTTCACTGAACCACTGAGGCAGTTCACTTTAGCTGGTAAGGGAAGGTGGAAAAAGATAAGGCTTAGGAGATTACAAATTCAGCATTGTTTTACATAGAATGGGTGGAAGTTCAACTGAAGAAGGTAAGGGTAAAAGCAGGATTAGAAAAATAATTAGGTAAATGAGCAAATAAAGGATTCACTAAGGTAAGTGAGATGTAGGATGGGTTATTGACTACTTCAACTTCTAAGCAGCATATATTTCATTAAGATTTAGACAGATAATAGAAACATGTCATAAAAGCAATCTGAGCAGGGAATGATCCAGTCCCAGAAATTATAAGGTAGCATCAAATGCAATTTAGGAAATAAAATAATCCAATTCCAAATGGCATCATCTGTTAATGTGTCAAATACTTTGTAAATAACTTGTATAATGTATGTAGAATGACATCAAATTGTTAGCATTGGAAACTGCATTCTCATCTTGAAATAAGCACAATTAAATATACATTCAACATTAAAAGAACTGCTTTTAATTGCATAAGAAACAGATATGTAAATCAGTAACTAAAGTATTTATTGAAAATGTTTTTATATTTGGTACACAAAAATATAACTTAAAATCCTGGAATCAATGAGCTCTGTTATGTCACTCAACTAGCTGCACAAAAAATGAAAATGCATTACTAATTCTCCTGAAAAAGCTGAATATGAAACCATTAGGGATTATAAGCCTGTTTTTCTTACAGATTCAAATAAAGATTATGTTATATTATTAAGTACAGTTCAGTGTTTTATCCTTTTTTTTTTTGATCAGGCAACTTTCCATAATGATGCAATCCCCTCAACAGAAAGGATAGGTCAGCTAATTACAGATAAAAAAATATACCACATGCCTGCAGTGATATACAAATCTATCTGTCCATAAAGATTGAGCAAGTAGTGATTTTTTTAAAATGACTTCTCTCACAGTCATTTTATACAAAAATCATATATATATTATATTATATATATATATATATATATATATATATATATATATATATATATATATATATATATATATATATATATATATATATATATATATATATATATATATATATATATATATATATATATATTATATGTATATATTATATATGTATAATAAATATTATACATTACGGGCTAGCCATCCGGTAGTGTAAACTTTGGCTCAAGATGATTGTCACTTTTGAAGTGACACCCCAATCCCATGTGTAAAAATGGGAAAAGGGGTTGTGGAAGGATGGACTGATGGCTATACTTCATATATTATATGTACATGTGTGTGTATGTGGATATGCACATATACAGATCTAAAAGTCAGTCTCCTGGTAGTTTTTGACCTTATGGGTAATATACTTACTACTGATGCAATGCTTGCATAGTTAGGAGTATTACTGATTCTACATTGACAACTGTGCTTCAGAGAGAGAAAACAGTTAACAATATTTTTCAACACCAGTAAACTCACTAGACTACTTACCGTCAAATCAGCAGGAATGTTGCACAATCGCGTACTCAGCAGATGGTGCCAGCAGCAAACAAGACCACTGCCAAAGGTGTTATAACATAAAATGAACTTAACAAAATGAAAACCATACAAATGAATAACCAAGGCACATGAAACTTAAATGTTTAATTCCTTGTCTGGACACATAATGGACTTCAGCAGGAATAGCAGGACCTGCCCTATCAGTGTTTTATCTTTTTTGATTAAGCACCTTTTTCACAATAATGCAGTTTTATCCCCAAGACAGGTCAGGTCCCAATGTGTCTGTGAAGTTGTTTTGATTCTAAAAAGATATTCATTAATAGCATGCAATCAATTAAATTATATCTAAAAACATAAAACGTAATCAAGCCAATGATTTTTTTTTGAAAATAACATTAATACATGAATTCCACTACAATAAGAATCTTATTGATTTTTTAGTACCATAATTGAATTATGACTTATATAAGAATCTTATCTATAGAAAAATTAATATACTCAGAGAACATTGGTTAATAGATTAAATTATTCACAACATTACTTCCAGTTGGCAGAAAATAATACAACAGCAATAAAAACTGCTAAAATTTGTGATGAAGTATGAACTTATTCCCCATAACTATTTGTTTGTGTCTTTCGGCTTTTTCCTGGTTAGGGGTCGCCACAGCAGAACTCCAGTCTGCTAATGATTGGCAGTAGATTTTTACGTGCTGGCTTGCCGGGCCTAATGTACAACCTTCAACGAAGGAACGCCCATTCATGCATGTCACCACACAGAAGATGCTCTAACTGAGAATCAAACGGGCAACGTCTAACTGTGAAGCGACAATGCTACCACAGCACCACCACCGCAGTATTATTCCCCATAACTATAAAAAATATAAAAAAAGACTGCTATTGTTATTATATCTTAAGGAAATAAAATTGTGTGATCCAATTTAGCTGAACTACTGTTTAAAAAAACACTATTTATTGAGACATATTCATTCAAGCCAGAGAGAGTCATGGCATTTAATCTCAGTTGCCAAATTAATTCATGATGTTCAATCCTTAACCCCAAGAGTCCAGCCCTAGGGTTACTGTTGATCTTTTCCAAAACAGCAAATTTAAAACTAGAATCATACACACAATCCATAGTATGCTTAAATGGGGCATTGTTTTCTTCCTGATATCATAATAATACTCATTGATCCTTCTCCTTAAAGGTCTTTCAGTCTTCTGCACACAGAATGAAAGGTTGTGTAAATAGCAATATATACTACCCTAACGGATCCACACTTTCCTTTTGCAGCAAGAAATAAAGGCTTAACTTGATCCTTGATTGAAATAAAATCATATTTATAAATATATTTGTATTGGGAACAAAATCCACATTTAAAAATCTCCTTTTAATAGAGTGCCCCACGTCAAATAGATTATTATTGTCAGAGTTATTCTTGAGGCTATGATCCTTCTTATTAATAAAAATGGGGCTATTCCCAACAGTGTTCAAAACATTTAGATTACTCTTGAGAAAAACTCAATTCCTAGTGTTAATGTCCGTAACCAACCAAATTTTGGAAATTAATTCTGCAATCATGGCTCCTCAAAACTTACTGAGGGTATAAAGGTGCTGTTACCGGGACATGACTGTTGGAATTCACAAGGCAAGGCCATGCCTAACAGAATTGGATATCCAAGTCTTCATCACTTAATAACTTCACTACTTATGTTACTCAAAAAGTCACCAGGCTAACCTTGTTCCTTAAAGTTATGCAACAGTTGATCTCTCTCATTAATACATTATCTTTAGAGATCATACATGAGAGCCTAACTAGTTGGCCCTTAACCAAGTCTCGTTTATGGGACATGGGGTGACTGCTGTGAAAATGTAAACAGGAATTGGAAAAGGAGAGTTCCTATAAAAATTCAAGGTAAGCCCACCTTCCTTGTTATGGATCATGACATCAAGATACTTAATAAAGTCCTTGCTGCTACTGTGTAAACATTTTAGGAAATCCATAGTGTTATTAATATATTCTAAAATCTCGTTCATCCTTTCAGTTGTGTCCTTCCAAAGGAAGAAGATATCATTCAAATAACATAGGTATAATTCACAACTATTAACAAATTCTGAGTTGAATACAAACAATGACTGGACTGATGAACTAAATAATGTTAGGCATAGAACAAATGCAACAGATGTAGGAAATTATGCATCTATTTTCTGCAAAGAACATTCAACCCCTATGAAACATGATGATGCCCCTGAGAATTATGGAATTGTGGATGCGAGTACTCAGAAATCTGAGGATCCAGTTTGTTTAGAAGGAAACAAAAAAAGAAAGAAAGGACGAAGTTCTCAACAAATAACAAAGAAGAAAACGAAACTGACTAATGACTGTAAAGGAAAGAGAATACGTAGTAAAACGGATTTTGCTTTGTTATGTAACACACTGGTGACAGGGAATGAAGATATCTGTCTATCAGAAAACCCTCAGTCTACAGAAAAAGGCATTACCTTTCCAATGGAAAAGGTAGAAAAAAAGAGGCAAGGGGCAGGTGAAAAGGAAGAAATCAAAACTGAATGTGGAAGGATTGAAGAACATTACTGTAAGAAAAAAGAAGAGAAGGACAGATGTTGACTACATGACTCAAGCTATGGATTTACAATGCCAGCTGGATGAGAATTTAGTACACAATGAAAACAGTGGGATTAATGAGACTAATAGTGATGAAGATCTATCCTTCGTAACAATTGACAGAGCTGAGATGACTGTATTAAAAGTTGAAGATTCTTCAGAGATGGTCAGAAAAGATATTCTTGTAATAGGAGATTCAGTTATTAGACAAACTGATACTTATATTTGCAGAGATGATAATGAACATTGAGTAGTGTTATACTTGCCAGGAGAAAAATAGAAGATGTGAAACAAACCTTGGAATGCCTTAATGTAAGGAAGTATGGATCTGTTTTTATTCATGTTGGTACAAATGATGTCACCAACAAAGATTCTCTGACTGTTAGTCAGGAACTGACAGCCCCCCTAGATAGTATAGCTTGTACTGGTGTTAGGACATATTTATCACAAATCACCTATAGAAAGGATAGTCAGGTCACTGATAATGAAAAAAAATTTTGGATAAATACCTACATGGAAAAAATGTCCTGTTTTAAAAAAATGGCAATGTGTAGAGCATCTAAGCCTTCTTTTGGGCACACGTGTTGTGACAGGACGGCATGCATTTGTCTAGATCAGGGAAGAGAATTTTTGCAGCAGATATTTTGCAATATTTGACAAACACTAGCCAGGACTTTTGCCAGGTCAAAAATGTAGCAGTTCACAGATAGCAACATTTGATGCATCTCTGAAGGTTGTTAATGCTAGGAGAATTAATAATAAAGTTTTTTATTAGAAAATTTGCTACGTTCCCACAAGATTGATGTTGTTATCGTTTGTGAAACATGGTTAAAGAACAATGACTGGAAACCAATTCTGACAGGGTATAAATGTTTTTACTGTAACAAATATTCTAACAAAAAATCAGGTGGAGGTGTTATGATAGGGTTTAAAGATAGCTATGAGACCTGTGATTATTACATGTTAAATGATAACACCAATACTATAGACTGTGTAACTGTGACAATAAAGACAATCCACAATTGTTGGAGTGTATAGTCCACCAAAGTCAAGTACAGATGACCTAGAGGAATTCATACATTTCTTACATGAAACACAGGAGGGAAGAATAATATTAGCTGGGGACTTAAATTTACCAGAAACAGAATAGAATAATATTGATTCAACAATGTTAGTAAAGATATTATTCACAGAATATATTCAGGAACAACAAATGCTTCAGATTGTAAAAAAACCTGCCAGGGGACGGAATATACTAGATATTGTTTGTGTTCCCAAAGAAATTGCTGTAACTTCAAGTCAAGTTTTACCACCATTGATGTGCAGTGATTATGGGGTTATTAAGGTTAATTTGTTGCTAGATAATTCTGGCAAACTGAAATCTAACCCAATGCACAGAAGGTTAATTACAGATTATAGGGAAGCAAAACAGTTACTATATAAAACTAACTGTAGTGAGGTGTGCAGTGGAAAAACTGCAGATGGAATGTGAAAAGCTTTAAAAGAGAAATTGCGTGAAAAAACTCAAAAAAATGTTTAACATCAGGATCTAGGCAAGCAACATTAGCGGGGTATATTTCCATAAGAACAAGATACCTGATTAAGGGGAGAGACAAACAATATAGGAAATGGAAGAGAGGTCAAACTACAACTTTGAAAACTGAAATAAACAAGGTGGACACACAGATTAAGCATAGTTATAAAAAAAAAACGTGAAAACACACAGACCATATAATACTAGTAACTTCAAACAAAAAATAGTCTGAACACACCGGAAAAGGCTATAAGTTATTTAATTCCAAAGTCAAGATAATATAAAGAGCTTTCACCCTGCTACAATGCTGGGCTTTTTCAAGTGTAAGAAAAACAACAATTGATACATCATCATATATGCCCTCTCCTTAAAAAAGGTGCCAACATTTTCTTAAAGAGACATTCCTCTCTCTTCTCATGAATTTACTTCAAATTAAACTCCATGAAATTATAAAATTAGTAAAGCATATAAAAATATACATAAAATTTCATCCATCATCATAAAACCCTTTAAATAAAAAGTGTGAAACATTATTCTAAAATTCATTATCTCAGTTTTAAATATATAAATTTCACCTAAAGGAATTTGCATACACTTTCAAATCCCAATGTTACAGTGTACTCAATACTAATAACTATAATTTGTTTGCATTTTTAATTAAATATGGTTTAATTGATATGTGGTCATTAAGTCCTGGGTGGTTGGTTGCATTCAATTTAATTTGCCAATATGTTTCACTGCTACACAACCAGTTTTCCCAGTCTTCCCCCTGGGGTCGGCTACCACATGTTCAAGAATTCCAAACATAAACCCTTTATGTGTTATTTCTATGTGTAGATGTTTATATAATGCATTATTCATATTTTTCTTTTTTATGTTATAAGTATGTTCATATAATCTTTTATTTAATGTCCTTTCAGATTTTCCCACATAGAAACTAGGGCAGTCCCTGCAGATAGCTAAGTAGACTATACCCCTTGTCTGACAATTACCTTTCCTGAATGTAATCATAGTATTCATATTGTTTTCCAGTACTATTTGCTCCTTGTCAGTGATGTACCTACAATATGGACACCTGCCATATTTTTTGTCCAAATTCCTATTTGTTTTTCCACTACCTTTTTACTCCTCTCAAACATTTTCTTCGTATTCATCCCTGTCTTGTATACATAATGGGGTGTATTACCCACCCTATCCACAATATCTTGATTATGTCTAAGCATCTTCCAGTTAGACTCTACTATCTTTTTAACCTCCTTTGAGAAGCTGCTGTACTGAATTACCAGTGCTCTTCCATAGTTGTTTTCTACATCATTATTAGTTTTTGGATTATATTGGGTGTTACCTAATAGGGGAACATATTTTACACCCCATCCCCTAATAATTTCCAATGCTGTTTCTACTATTAAGTTAGCTGGATAACCTCTACCCCTAAAAAACTCTGAAATTAATTCAATTTCAGAAAGGAAGTCATTTTTGTCTGAGGTCATTCTGGCCGTCCTCACCATCTGACCTTTTACTATACTTCTTTTTTGCTTCCAGGTGTGTACACTCATGTATGGGAGATATGAATTAATAAAAGTATCTTTTCGATGTATTTTAGATTTTAAATTTCCTTCATATTTTTCTATCTTAACATCCAAGTAGTCCATTCTATTGGGATCTACTTTGTATGTAAACCTCAAAAAATCTGTAGTAGAAGTTAGATATGTTATGAAGGGAGCTACTAATTGCTCCGGCCCTTCCCAGATGATAAAAATGTCATCCAAAAAAGGCCTGTATAATTTAATGTGTTTCCAGTACATAGAACCAAAAATTTAACTAGTTTCCCACTTGAGTAGAACCTTGATCTGTTTAAAGGTCTCCCCTTTAAAATAAATGAAGTTATTCTCCAATACTATCCTCATCAGTTCCACTAGTACATCTACATCTACCCTACAAGTGGAATTTTTCTCACTTAATAGGTCCAGGAACATGTCCAGACCTTCCTTTACTGGAATACATGAAGCATGTTTCCCTTTATATGTTGCTAATGTTAAACTGTTCAAGAAATTTGTTATATGTTTTAAAGAATAATCGAGGAAGGTAGCTATAGGGTATGTTTTTGATCCTCACCAGAAACAATAGGTCTATAGGGGGATCTATAGTGCTCTTTTGAATATTAGGAATGCCAAAAAAGGATGCAATCCTTGTTTTTTTGTTCTGCAAGATTCCTCCTACCTTTAGCTCTAATCTATTTTCCAGTCAATTATTCAATAACCAAATCAATTTTCCTATAGGAAATGTTTATTTCATTGGTAGACACTGGCACATAAGTGGTGTTATCATACAGCATTTCTAAGATTTTGCTCAAATAATCCAATGCATATCTGGTTTCATAATTCGGATTTCTCTGTCCCTACACAAACTATCTAATATTTCTAATATTTCTTTTTCTTTTGAAATTAAATTTTTATCCATACTATGAGTATAGATGTCTATAGTTACTTGCCTGATTCCCCATTTGTATGTTGTTGATCAAATATTAAAGAAAAATTAATTTTTCTGACATAATGTTTTAATTCTATAATACAAAGCCCCTAGCTGGAACAAAGTCAAAACCGTTAATGAACAAATGAAAATGTTCTGGTTTAATTTCTATCCCACTGAGGTTGAAAATCTTAAAACCATTGTAAGATAAGTTTACACCATCCTCACCAAGTGTTATACCTTCCCTTTCCTCCTGATTTTTATTTGATGCCTTCCGACCATGAAATCTAAACCTGTCTTTGGGTTTATAGGGTTTGGGGTCTTTAACTCCGGACCTATTCTGTTAACACTGTTACCCTCTGTAGGATCATGCATACTGTTGTCCTTTCCCAGACCTTCATTGACCAATTCCATATTAGAGTTACTGTCCAGTACTCTTGTCTCATCCACAACTACTTGTTTATCTGTATTTCTACTTCTGTTTAGTCTACCGTTAAATATATAAGCTTTATTGTCCCTATACTTTTTTAAACCTCGAGTCAGCTTCTTTTGCTTACGTTTACAAATTTCTTCACACTTCCTATCTACTCTTACAAAACAATGTTCGTATACATCACTGTAATATTCAAACAACAGGTCTTGTTTAATAGCCTTGTTTAATCTCTTAGCATCCTTCAATAAAAATTCTACCTTCTGTTTAGAATATTTTAACATCAAAGTTAGCATTTTAAACCCACATTCATCAAAAATGTCATTAAATGCTTTTATCATATCATTGTCATATAGAAAACCTTCTGGGTATTTGCATACTCTCAAACCCTGTGGTACTACATGTTTGTTCAGACATTCCTCCAAATACAAAATGTCCAAGTTCACACTTTTGATTTTAAAAAGTTTGTTTTCTAAATCTCTAATTCCCTCCTTTAAGGAGCACATGATTGCTGATGGTTTGTGGCTATTTGTAACAAAGTTCAAGTCAATTTTCTCCAAAAATAAATATTTTTTGTCTTCAAATGCATGGGCCCATTCATTTAGATTGTATCTTTTAAGTCTATTAGGCAAAATACCTTGCTCTGCATGAGCCTCATTATCCAGAGAAATAAGAGTTGTGACAGTACCTGTTTTCAACAGTCCATTCCTGCTTTGACTGGAAGAGTTCACCCTTCCATTAACCTCCACAATGTGGGTACACACATTAGTCCTTCCATTAGATTCTCTGTCAGGTGAAACAGAGACTTCTCTCCTTTTTCCGCCACCTCCGTTGTTCATAGTAAACGAAAAAACAAGCAGGCAACGGATTCAACACTTTATTCTTGTAAGCGCTTTCACTAACACCAGTGTATCAGCTTCTTCAGACTAAATAAACCAACTTACTCCCAGTCTCCCAATTTAAAACTTTTTCAAAAAGTTCAAAGCCAATGAACTGATAGCCACAAAAATGATGTCATCATATACATTTAAAATTAAAGTAACATTGCCTATTTTTAAAGTTTAAAGTTCTATCTGCTGTAAAAAACATTCCCATTATGGGAAGAAAAGAAAAAACTTTTACAGATGTTATTTAAAATCAAAAGTGACCATGTATGTCTAAGTCAACAAATTCTATACCACCTAAAGAATATTAGCACTCTCATTGTGCAAAAGCCATACAAAAATGCATACATATTAAACTCTAAACTCTGGTAAATTATGCACCACAATATTAAAATCTGATCATGCATCAAATTCACAAAAAGAACCAAACAAATACACTGTAATGTAAATAAACACACAGGTTATGTGTCTTATTCGTAAAACTAAAACACATATAAACTCTATTTTATCGCGTGTAAATTTCTAAAGGTTTAACCTTCATGCCAGATAGGAGAGCTAATCTGGTCAAGCTTATCATTGACTTGAAATTGTTTGTCCGTAAATTGAATTTACAGGTGTAAAGCGCTTACAAGAATAAAGTGTTGAAGAATCCGTTGCCTGCTCATTTTTTCATTTACTTTGTTTGGTATTTAAACCTCCATTGTTCATGCCAGAAAATAACGACTGGCTCCATCCATCATTCTGTGAAGACAAAGTGAACTCACGCAGTGTACGATCACTCGTACCATGCCCACTTCCTTCCTTGTCATCAATCCCCCGATTAAATGCTGTTGTGCATGCCTGCCCACAGGGAAGTCTCTGTCCAGATTGAGTAAATAACTCAATTAAACATGTAAGATCCTTCTTTATGCTCCGCATCTCATCATTCAGGCTGGCAATAACTGAGATAACCTCTTTTTGGTGCAAGTGAACACTTAAAGGATCCGATTGGCCCAAAATCTCATCCTCATTGTTGTTAATTCCACAATTAGAATTGGATTGAGCCCTGTCCAGCGCGTCTGATTCCACACTATTAACTACTTATAAAAAACGTGAAAACACACAGACCATATAATACTAGTAACTTCAAACAAAAAAATGGTCTGGATACACCGGAAAAGGCTATATGTTATTTAATTCCAAAGTCAAGATAATATAGAATTGTGGATGGAGCCAGTCGTTATTTTCTGGCATGAACAACGGAGGTGGTGAAACAAGGTGAGATGTCTCTGTTTCACCTCACAGAGTATCTAACGGAAGGACTAATGTGCGTACCCACATTGAGGAGGTTAATGGAGGGGTGAACTCTTTCAGTCAACGCAGGAATGGACTGTTGAATACAGGTACTGTCACAACTCTTATTTCTCCGGATAATGAGGCTCATGCAGAGCGAGGTATTTTGCCTAATAGACATAAAAGATACAATCTAAATGAATGGGCCCATGCATTTGAACACAAAAAACATTTATTTTCAGAGAAAAGTGACTTGAACATTTTTTACAAATAGCCACAAACCATCAGCAATCATGGGCTCCTTAAAGGAGGGAATTAGAGATTTAGAAAACAAACTTTTTAAAATCAAAAGTGTGAACTTGGACATTTTGTACTTGGAGGAATGTCTGAACAAACATGTAGTACCACAGGGTTTGAGGGCATGTAAATACCCGGAAGGTTTTCTATATGACAATGATATGATAAAAGCATTTAATGACTTTTTTGATGAATGTGGGTTTAAAATGCTAACTTTGATGTTAAAATAGTCTAAACAGAAGGTAGAATTTTTATTGAAGGATGGTGAGAAATTAAACAAGGCTGTTAAACAAGACCTGTTGATTGAATATTACAGTGATGTATACGAACATTGTTTTGTAAGAGTAGATAGGAAGTGTGAAGAAATTTGTAAACTTAAGCAAAAGAAGCTGACTAGAGATTTAAAACAATATAGGGACAATAAAGCATATATATTTATGGGTAGACTAAATAGAAGTAGAAATACAGATGAACAAGTAGTTGTGGATGAGACAAGAGTACTGGACAGTAAACCTAATATGGACTTGGTCAATGAAGGTCTGGGAAAGGACAACAGTATGCATGATCCTACAGAGGGTAACAATGTTAACAGAATATGTCCAGAGTTAAGGGCCCCAAACCCTATGGACCCAAAGACAGGTTTAGATTTTATGGTCCCCCCGGGGGTGAGGGGGACGATGAAGAAGTTAATGAACAGGATTTTTCCACAGGAAAGGGAAAAGGAAGGAATCAAATAAAAATCAGGAGGAAAGGGAAGGTATAACACTTGGTGAGGATGGTGTAAACTTATCTTACAATGGTTTTAAGATTTTCAACCTCAGTGGGATAGAAATTAAACCAGAACATTTTCATTTGTTCATTAAAGGTTTTAAGTTTGTTCCAGCTAGGGGCTTTGATGTATGTGACGCTATTATAGAATTAAAACATTATGTCAGAAAAATTAATTTTTCTTTAATATTTGAACAACAACATACAAATGGGGAATCAGGCAAGTATCTATAACCCGCCTTTACATCCTGCCTTACAAGTTTTTGAGGTCGCATGTACTTCTGACATCTATACACTTAGTATGGATAAAAAAAGTAAGAATGTGGTTATGCACGTAATTTAACTTCAAAAGAAAAAGAAATATTAGATAGTAAGGGGGAGGAATAGTGCTTGTGAACGCATTCGATTATTTGAGTAAAATCTTAGAAATGCTGTATGATAACACCACTTATGTGCCAGTGTCTACCAATGAAATAAACATTTCCTATAGGAAAATTGATTTGGTTATTGAAGAATTGATACTGGAAAATAGATTAGATCTAAAGGTAGGGGGAATCTTGCAGAACAAAAAAACAAGGATTGCATCTTTTTGGCATTCCTAAGATTCACAAGAGCACTATAGATCCCCCCTATAGACTTATTGTTTCTGGTGAGGAATCAAAAACATACCCTATAGCTACCTTCCTCGATTATTCTTTAAAACATATAACAAAAGACTACGAACATCTACTGAAAGACTCCTGGGATTTCTTGAACAGTTTAACATTAGCAACATATAAAGGGGAAACATGCTTTTTGACCATTGATGTGGTCAACCTTTTTTCATGTATTCCAGTAAAGGAAGGTCTGGACATGTTCCTGGACCTATTAAGTGAGAAAAATTCCACTTGTAGGGTAGATGTAGATGTACTAGTGGAACTGATGAGGATAGTATTGGAGAATAACTTCATTTATTTTGAAGAGGAGACCTTTAAACAGATCAAATGCGTAGCTATGGGGGCAGCATGTGCCCCCACATACGCCAGATTGGTTCTACTCAAGTGGGAAACTAGTTACATTTTTGGTTTTATGTACTGGAAACACATTAAATTATACAGGTGTTTTTTGGATGACATTTTTATCATCTGGGAAGGGCTAGAGGAATTAGTAGCTCCCTTCATAACATATCTAAATTCTACTACAGATTTTTTGAAGTTTACATACAAAGTAGATTCCAAAAGAATGGACTACTTGGATATTAGGATAGAAAAATATGAAGGAAATTTAAATTCTAAAATACATCGAAAAGATAATTTTAGTAATTCATATCTGTACACCCCTGGAAGCAAAAAAGAAGTATAGTAAAAGGTCAGATGGTCAGGGCAGCCAGAATGACCTCAGACAAAAATGACTTCCTTTCTGAAATTGAATTAATTTCAGAGTTTTTTAGGGGTAGAGGTTATCCAGACAACTTAATAGTAGAAACAGCACTGGAAATTATTAGGGGATGGGGTGTAAAATATGTTTCCCTTTTAGGTAACTCCCAATAGAATCCAAAAACTAATAATGATGTAGAAAAAAACAGCTACGGAAGAGCACTGGTAATTCAGTACAACAGCTTCTCAAAGGAGGTCAAAAAGATAGTAGAGTCTAACTGGAAGATGCTTAGACATAATCAAGATATTGTGGATAGGGTGAGTAATACAGCCCGTTATGTATACATGACAGGGATGAAGTTGAAGAAAATGTTTAAGAGGAATAAAAAGGTAGTGGAAAAACAAACAGGAATTGGGACAAAAAATGTGGTCAGTGTCCATATTGTAGGTACATCATTGACAAGGAGCAAATAGTACTGGGAAACAATATGAACACTATGATTACATTCAGGAAAGGTAATTGTCAGACAAGGGGTATAGTCTACTTAGCTATCTGCAGGGACTGCCTAGTTTCTATGTGGGAAAATCTGAAAGGACATTAAATAAAAGAATATATGAACATACTTATAACACAAAAAAGAAAAATATGAATAATGCATTATATAAACATCTACACATAGAAACAACACATAAAGGGTTTATGTTTGGAATTCTTGAACATGTGGTAGCCGACCCCAGGGGGGGAGACTAGGAAAACTGGTTGTGTTGCAGAGAAACATATTGACAAATTAAATTGAATGCAACCAACCACCCAGGACTTAATGACCACATATCAATTAAACCATATTTAATTAAAAACGCAAACAAATTATAGTTATTAGTATTGAGTACACTGTAACATTGGGATTTGAAAGTGTATGTAAATTCCTTTAGGTGAAATTTATATATTTGAAACTGAGATAATGCATTTTAAAATAATGTTTCACACTTTTTATTTAAGGGGTTTTATGATGATGGATGAAATTGTATGTATATTTGTATATGCTTTACTAATTTTACAACTTCATGGAGTTTAATTTGAAGTAAATTCATGAGAAGAGAGAGGAATGTCTCTTTAAGAAAATGTTGGTGCCTTTTTTAAGGCAAGAGTATATATGATGATGTATCAATTGTTGTTTTTCTTACACTTGAAAAAGCCCAGCATTGGAGCAGGGTGAAAGCACTTATATATTATCTTGACTTTGGAATTAAATAACGTGTAGCCTTTTCCGGTGTGTTCAGACCACTTTTTGTTTGAGATTAAGCTTAGTGTTAGACAAGATCAAGAAAAAAAATTGAAGAAAATTTATATAAAGATATTGAGCATAATAGGAAAACATTTTATAGATACATAATATGTGGAAGGAGTAAAG
This sequence comes from Protopterus annectens, assembly GCF_019279795.1. Classification (NCBI taxonomy): domain Eukaryota; kingdom Metazoa; phylum Chordata; order Ceratodontiformes; family Protopteridae; genus Protopterus; species Protopterus annectens. The sequence continues at coordinate 209,959,592 of NC_056729.1, forward strand.
ATATGCAAATTGATAAACTGTGTGCAGATTCTAAAATTTATTCTCAGACACAACAGATTATAGATATATTTACAAAATCTTATGCAAAACAGTTTGTCTCCACAAAAGGGGTGGTAAGTTGTCCTAGTGACATCCAGGTAACCCCAGATACTGGAATCAAATTAGATTATATTGAAAAAGAACTATGCAAACTGCATCCAAACAAAGCGCAGGGAGGAGATGGAATAAGTAACAATGACCTGAGAACACATCAGCAAGAACTTACACTACCATTATATCTATTATTCACTAGGTCATATAAATATGGGGAGATTCCTCAAGATTGGAGGCATGCACTTATTAAACCTGTCTTTAAGGCAAAGGGGAGTAGGACAAACCCAGAATCATATAGACCCTTAAGACTACTTTCATGTTGTGGAAAAATAATGGAGAAGGTAATACTGGATAAGTTATTGTGGGATTTGAAACCATATATCAGCATGCATATGTTGAAAATAGATCTATTACCACATGTAACATGATGTTCTATAACAATATAATAACAGCTATGAATGAAAAATTGTGCTGTGATTTATATAGATTTAACTTCAGCATTTGACTGGGTCATACACAAAACACTGATCAATAAATTAGTACAACTAGGTATTGATGTACTCTTGATAAGATGGATAGCTGCATGGCCTACAAATAGGACATGGCAAGTATCACACACCAACTGGACAGGTAAAATCCTTGGTTACAGTCAAGGTGTCCCACAGGGCTCTGTCCTAGGCCCTTACTTGTTTAGATTGTATCTTTCATACCTTACTTTTTCATCTGAGGTGTTCTACAGTCTATATGCTGATGGCCTGAAATTGGGTAAACTGATTACAAGTGTTACAGATAAGGCATGTCTGCAAAATAATTTGACTAAATTGACCATTTGGGCACAGGAGAATAATATGTTGATAAATACATCAAAAACTAAGCATATGAGATTTGGGAGACATAAACTGAAAGGTGAATATTTAATACAGCACACAGTAATTGAAACTGTAGACTCATTGAAGGACCTGGGTATATGGGTTGATTCAACTATGAGTTTTTCTAATCATATCAGCCAATTGGCTAATAATAGTTATAGAACTATAGGTTGTATAAAAAGATTTATAAAGTCTAGGAAATCAAACATAATGAAGTCATTGTTTGTTAGTTACATTAGATCCAAACTTGAGTATGGAATAACAATATGGAAAACTTATAGGAAAACAAGCATGAATAAACTGGAAAGAGTGCAGTGGAAATATACCAAGGGCATCCATGGATGTGAAAATCTAAGTTATTATGAAAGATTAAAATATCTGAACTTGTACAGTGTCTCTTATAGATATTTAAGAGGAGATCTTATTCAGGTATATAGGGCATTTAGTGACAACTACCTCTAGGAATGTTTTGGGTTATCAAAAATTACTGCGGTGGTGGTGCTGCGGTACCGTTGTCGCCTCACAGTTAGAGATTGCCCGTTCAATTCTCAGTTAGAGCGTCTTCTGTGTGGCGACATGCGTGTCCCCTTTTTTGTTCATGAATGAGATTTTGAGACTGCATACCTGAGGATCATAAAAAAAAAATCCACTGAAATACAAATAAATGGCAATATGTGCAAAAATAAAACCAGTAACCAGAACAAATGGTGCATACCAGAAGATGGCAAAAGTAAAGGAAACCAGAGCTAAAGATGTTACAGCAGAAAATTAATTTAATAATCTGAAAAACGTACAAATGAATAATCAAGACATGTGAAAGTTAAGCATTTTCTTCCTTGTTTAGATGGATAACTGACATCATCAGAACTAGCATGACCTGCCCCAACACTGCTTTTTAGTCATTAATAACATATAACCAACTAAATTACATTAAAGGATAAAATAATCAATCCAATTTATTAAATTTGTTTTCTGTTATACCATCTTTGGCATCTATACATAATGCCACACTTGAAGTACTGAAGTGCTACAGTACTAAATTAGTTTCTGCTGGTACAGAAATGAATACCAGTATTGCACTAACAATCAATCAGCATTTCAAGATTTTGCTCTGTAACACGTTGCACATGGGGTGGATGCCCCCTTCACCCTACCCTAGCTACATTGCTAAGCTTCTTTAGGTTACGTAAGGGAGAAGAATGAGTTAGGTCATGGTATCTGACTGATGGAACCACAATTTTTCTTATAAAGATAGGTTTTTAGTTAAGAATGGTATATAGAATATGATGTTTATAATTCCACTTATAATCCTTTTGCTAAAGAAGGATTTAACTTCTGGTTTATTTAAGCTAGTGTTTGTCTTTCTTTTACTGATTTTGAGGCTTGAGATTTACCCAAAGAAGAATTTAAACAGGAATCCAGCTATAGAAAGTATGTCATTAGCAAATAATATTATCCTTGAATGCAAAGAGTCACTTATTTTGAAACCTATGTAATTATTTTGCCTTACTGAATTTACGGTGGTGGTGCTGTGGTAGCGTTGTCGCCTCACAGTTAGACATTGCCCGTTCGATTCTCAGGTAGAGCATCTTCTGTGTGGCGACATGCGTGAATGGGCGTTCCTTCGTTGAAGGTTGTGCGTTAGGCCCGGCAAGCCAGTACATAAAAATCTACTGCCAATCATTAGCGGACCAGAGTTCCGCTGTGGCGACCCCTAACCGGGAAAAGCCGAAAGAAACAAACAAACTGAATTTACTAAAAGTTCTTTTGCTATAAGAAAAAAGGCTATCATGTTTGTTCAATGCTTATGAGAAATAAATTCCTAACAATATATATATATATATATATATATATATATATATATATATATATATATATATATATATATATGTATTTATACAACATAATTAAAAACGTTATTATAAAAACATATGGAAAACCAGCACTATAAATAGATATTTCCAGTTCAAAGATTCAAAGATCTTCTCAATGTCTAGACTTAGAACCAATGCATTTTTTATTTTTACTAGCAAATATATATTAATGTTAATATTCTTTCAATTGTATATTGTTTATTCCTAATATATTAAAGAATAATATTAATTATCTAATAAGATGAATATAAACAATCACCAATTAACATTTAATAGTATCAGCCTCTCAAAGGAACACAGTTTGGGATCTTTTTTCTTGTTCTATTATGGAAGTTGCTGAGGTATACATCCATGATGGAGGGATTCTGCAAATCATTTTGAAGATTTAGAAAAATTTTGCATAACAAATAGATGATATTCTGTGGAAATAGTTTATAAATATTATGAATTATGACATAATTTCTGGGAACTGTATTTTCTTTTATTTTTTTCAGTCTGGATTACTATCCCCATAGTTAAAATGAATTAGTATTAACATCAGTCACCAACTCGTTAATGTTACCTTTATTAAAGGCTGCCATTGATGTCTCCTCTATTTCTTCTGTTATCCCTTTTAAGCATTTCATAATGCTTTCTGAATGCTAGCAATATCTATTCACCATCAGTTACTAATATGTTACTGACTAAATTTTGTTTATATTTCATCTGATTAGTTCTGTTAGTAACTTTAACCACATCTATTAATGCAGATTATCTTTTTCTTTCTTTTTTTGAACTTGTAGTTTAGAAGCATTAATATTCTCTTGTGATTTAACAAATGATTTTGGATCTTTACATATTATAGTATATGTCTTGTTCAAAACATAATTAAAATCTCCTTACAAAAGCAAATTATGTATAACATTATTCATATACATATATGTATGTATATAGGTTAAGTATGGCATAGTTGAATCTGATTATATTGAAACTCACAAAGTTTTGACAAAAGGATCACAAGCAAGGAATGCCAAAGAACACAATAACAAAACAGTTTGAAAGCTAAATCTCCTGACATGCATGGATCCAGGAACATGTGCTAACATGGGCAAATAAAGGGGAGGCAAGTAAGAGTGTTTGATTATGTGGTCCTTGGCATTTCTGGCTTGTGAACTTTTCTTCATGACATTGCAGGTATCAACATAGGTTCAACTATGTCTTAGTGAATCATATATCTACAGACATACATATATGTATGGTTTACACTGAAAACCTTGAAACTGCATTGGTCGACTAACATGTGGTTGAATGGCAGTTTTCAAGTCAGCAGAATGTAAAACCAAAATGTATCGACTACACTACAGCAAACAGGTAGTGTAGTTCAAGTATTTGGGTTCAACATTATGCAGGGAGATCGCGATTCAGTAAGAAACAGGGAATTAGCCCATTCCTCACTAGTGCAATCTCGGAGTTGATATAATTAATCCGCAGAGGGTGTGGGGGGGAGAGGGGGGCATAGCCCCCTGCAAAATAGTAGAATTAACATATTGTTGACTGCAGAGTATAACGGTATATTAATGTGTATAGTAGGAGGTGAGTGGCATCACCTCCTGCTATGTCAAATACATTGAACTGTGGATATCAATGTATTCATTTTCACCTTCGTTGCTGTTTCAAAATTTCAAATTCAGCATTTCGGGTCGACATTCTGAATGGTCGACTGAAGTGGATTTGGAATTTCAATAGTATACCTATATATACACATGGGTCTACTTCAGTAGACGACCGCTTACTTACCTGACACCCAGTTGCCGAAGATGACAAGACCGACACTTTCAGAAGACCGACATCCGGAAAACCAATGTTTCACAAGAGGTAAGTAACCACTTGGCCATCCTGTTAATCTTTGCCCCTTACCCCCACAGTAGTGCATTCTCGGAGTTGGTATATGTAGTTAGGGGACTGTGGGGGCAAAGCCCCCGACATCTCTGGGTTTAGTTTTACTTGCTTTAGTTAATTTTATCTGGATGGCCAAGCAGTTACTTCCCTTACGTGAAATGTCAGTCTTCCAGATATCGGTCTTCTGAAGGTGTCAGTCATGTCTCTGGTAACTGGGTATCGGGTAAGTGAGCAGTTGGTCTACTGAAGTAGACCCATACACATATATATTAATATATTCATTCATACCTAATACCCATTTATTAACCAGGCAGAGCCACTGAGCAGATACTCCCCTGTCAGGGGTGTAGGCAAATGAGAGCTGATGGAATCAAACCTTTTGCCCCAAACTGACAGTCTAATACATGTGATTATAACATGTTTGGTCGACAACCAAACAGCTGGCATACAAATAAGCCACAAAAAATTATCGATAACACAAATGACTGACTAACAAAATTAGAGAGTTGAAAAACATTGACAACTTATCTCCAACTGTCAGCAATACCCAGGTGCAAAACCCAGATCAAGCATCTGAATAGTGGTACTGTTAGGGAAATGGCCTTTAGTAATGCAATGTAATGTTAGGGTTAGGTGCAGGGGTACAGGCTTTGCCCCCTGGCACCATCTAACTCGTGTGTACTAATCCTACCTGTGATGAAGGGAGATACTGCCAGCACAGCTATCTGGAATTTTGTAAATAATTATGTCATTTGTGAATATTAACATGATTTATATAAGATACTTGTGTTACAAATACATTAGAACTGTATGTCATGTGTATATCAAACTAGTCTGTACAGACGTGTTAAAATTGTATTTTATAAAGTGCTTGTGTTTAAAATTTAACCACAGTGTGCCCTGCTGGAAGAGAACAGAAATGTACATCCACTATTGTAACTGTTTAAATGTATATGTTAATAGAGGAAACTGGAGGTTAACTAAGTCCAGCAAATTTTAGGAAAATATCTGAAATTAAATTACTTACTAAGCTAGGCCAGAGACACAATGTCTGTACTAGGGAGCTTTCTGTATTGTATTTAGGGTGAAATAATTACTAGCCTTGAAGTGTGAAGGAATGGAATTGTTTTATGACTTCCAGCATCTTCCAAAGATCTGAGGTCTATGTATTTTCAGATGTAGATGTTAAATACTGCCAAGCTTCCTGCAGTGGGGATTTCCTCTGGGAAGTAGTCAGATGACAAGAAATTATGTTATTTTGCAAGCTATCCCAGCACTAATATTTGAAATAGTAATTTGATTTGTCCCTTAGTGAGACAGAGCATTCTGCATTATGTCTTGGACCTGAAAACAACAAGATCCATTCACCACACATCTGCCTTGCTCTATAAGTAAGTTAACTAGGGTATAGTAACTCTCTTAGATACAGTCAGGAATACAGTGAAGCTTAGTTTAGATATTTTTCTTTATTTATTTGAGACTGTCCTGCAATATTGTTTTAAATATTTACTGCGGTTTTGAACTGTGATGTTACTGTGAATGTATAATCAGTATTTTATTGTTCTTGTATTATTCATCATTACATCTTGTATTATTTATTATTAAATATATTTAAACCTTTTATTGTGACTGGTCTGTGTAAGGATATTTAAGTTTTGAGAGTACTTGCATATTTATTTGTTGAAACTGTGTGGGCCACTCCTAATAGCCTTGCTCTTGGTCAAACTACCATTTGCATTAATATTAATATTACACAGTAAGACTGGACACCCTTTGTTAAGTGCCTTTAAGTAGCTGATAAGGAGTTAACTGGTGGGAGTGGTAACTAGTTTATAGTCTGGGCAGAAGGGGGTATAGCTAGCAAACCTGTGCCAGCCTTTCCCCAGGTGTGTGCATGTGTATAAATCAACCCTCAAAGAGTGTGTGTGTCAGCTACTTGGGCAGGGACATGAAGCACTGGTTGGAGGTCTTGGCCTGGTCAGGCAGAGGTCTCAATTCTATAGCTGTGCCAGTGGGGAGTCTTATTGGGGATCTGGAGAAAGAAGGAGAAACCATTCCTGGACTGACTGTGGTCTCTGTGTGCTCTTAAGGGAAACTGCACTTGATGCAGACAGATGCATCTGGAAATACTGTGTGTGTACCTGTTATCCTCCCAGTGTACATCCCCCACTGTTGCCAGTGGTGAGGATTAAGGCTCCTTGATTACTGGTCCGTCACACTACCCCTAACCCCATCCCCACACATTACATTACTAGAAGCCCCTTCCTGTAACAATTCCATTAATAAAAACAAAATGACTCAGAAAACTCAACACAAAATGGGCATAACATTAAATTTATCCACTTACCTAACCCTAACCTGCTAATGTTCGCACATACACAGTACCTGCTATAGCAGAATCTTGCACATTTTCACAAACACCACCTATTCAGTCAATATTAATTTTTCTGCAGAGTCCTACATATCTACAATATCTAAAGCTTGAATCCATGAAAATCTGCTTCACTCAAGTTTGTAATCAGCCATTTGCGCTGCTGCTTAATTTTGTCAATCATTTGTGTGTCATTCATTTGTATTGTCAGACAAATGAATTACAACTATGTTTAGCAACTTTAGATCCCAAAGTTGGTATCTGGTACATCTGTGCCAAAATAAATAGCCTGCCTTTTTATTCGATGAGGAAAAACAAAGGCTTGTTATATAGTGAAGAAAAATAAAGGCATTGCTTTGAAGTCACTAGTTGAATATATTATCTTTGGCATAACTGAATTTTTTATTTGAATCATTTTTGCCCTCATGCCTACCCATGGTTAAATCTCTTATCATCAGACATGCACTGTCCCCAGTAGCCCACCTTAATACAGGCCCAGATAATATGGATATACCATTTCCTAATGGTTTCACAGCCAGCTTGGTATATACGGCCATCCTGAGACAATGTAGGAATTGTCTCATGTTTATGGATAAAATTTTAATCCTTAAAGAAACCAGCCTTTCCCCAGGTGTGTGCATGTGTATAAATCAACCTTCAAAGAGTGTCTGTCAGCTACTTGGGCAGGGACACAAAGCACTAGTTGAAGGTCTTTGCTTGGTCACTCGGCTGACATCTCAACTCTGTACTCCACACTCTACAAGCTCTCCTCACTCTGGAGAATATAGAACATCTGTGCCATTACCAAGACATGGTTCAAAGTTGCAGAAAGTCCTTAGGCAGTGCAAAGCTACAGTGCCTTCCATCAGGCACACAAACAGGAGCTAAAGGTGGAGGTGTCTTGATCTACATTAGCAACAAGTATACCTCAATTTTTATTAAACAGTATGATACCCTAGAGTTCATCCACATGCAAATCACCTTAGAAAGAGTCACTTACCATATCTTAACAAGTTATAGGCCACCATTCATGTCTTGAGAATCCCACAGTTCTTATCTAGACCTACAAGATGCACTCTCCATCCAACCAAACACAGTCTTTAATGGAGAATTTAACTACACCCATACAGACTGGGAAACATGCACTCCCACCAGTTTGCAGACTTTATTAACACAAATGTCCTTGATCATTTAGTGCACACTTCAAAGGTTCAAACATACAGCACCTCATTCTTACCAATATGGGAAAGCACAAACTGCCCCTGTGTCACGTACACACTGGTGAGATCAGAGCATAAAACTGTCTCATTCAAAATAGAAATCAACTTGGAAAACCCAGTAAAACCTATTGTGATCAGAAACTGTTCTAAAGAAAACTTCATCCTATTACATGACAGTTTGCCAAAATTCAATACCCTGCCTAACCAACAGTTCACAACAGCCTATGTAGAATTATTCACAGAAACACTGTACAAACATGTAAATGGCTGCATAGAGGCTGCTGCACCTACCAAAAGTAAGCCCAAAACAAACCACACTAGTGGAATTCTAATCTTAACAAGGTGTATAACAAAAGGAAAAAAGTCATACCCAAAGTCAGAAAGAGCAACTCTCATAATGAGAAGAGCTCACTAATAAAACTAAACAGGAAGCAAAGAGAACTAATTAAATCCAACAAGGTCAATTATGAGGTCTAGATAGCTTCTCAGGCCAAAGACAACCACAAGGCCTTCTACAGTTGTATCAAAAACCTCAAAGGTAACACGTAACAGTGTGCTAATCTGGTAGTAAATGCTACCACTTTCACTGAACAGTGGGACATAGCAAATCTACTGGCCAGCAAACTCAGCTCAGATTTTAAGCCCCCCCCCCCCCACTGCCACTCTTGTGAAATCCCTACCAGCATAACATCCCAACTGTCAACAGGTGCTCACTGTGCCTGAAAACCCAGCCGCAATGTGGTCTAATAATATCCCAGGCTGCTTCCTAAATAGCCTGAAACATAACCTATCAGGACCACTTGAGTCACTTTTCAACTACAGCCTCAAAATAGTCTATATACCAAGCGAATAGAGGATGGCAACAGTTATCCCCCTTCACAAGTGTGGATCATCAACCAACCCGAGATACTACAGACCCATTAGTCTGACTAGTCTAATATGCAAACCCATGGAAAGAATTATCATAGATATGATCAACAAAGACATGGACAACCTATAGACACTGAACCCATCCCAGTTTGTTTTTTGTTAAAGCAATTTCATGCCTACTTAACCAGGTAAACTTCACTGAGAAGGTAACCAAGGCAATGGATGAAGGGAAAATGGTGCATACCACCTACCTAGACCTGGCTAAGGCATTCGACATAATACACCAATCATGTATTGTGGACAAACTCACAGAACTAAGTATAAATCACTACACAACTCACTGGATTGCCAGCTTGCTCACAGATAGAACTCAAGAAGGCAGGATTGGTGAGACCACATCCACCAAGAGGCAGGTCACCAGTAGAGTACCATAGGGCTCTGTGCTGGGCCCACTTCTGTTTGGCATTTACTTCTCTTAGATCAAGGTTAATGTAAAGGGCCTATCTCTGACAAAGTTCACAGATGACTGCAAATTGGGAGCTATCATAAATTCCTCCCATGACACTAACATTCTGCAAGAGGGTCCAATACAGGCACATGACTGGTTCCAAAGCTACGGATTAAAACTCAATGCAAAAAAGTGCATTATAGTGCCTTTCTGGAAAATGTCTACCCAGACCAATTACTCCATTTATATGATACCTCTAAGCGTTGACCCAGTAGTTAGAGATCTGGGAGCATACAGTATGTAGACAATAATTGGGCCTTTTCAGACCAAAGTGCAGAAAAAAGATTTTTATTATGCAGCTCCACCAGTAAAAAGCGTTAAAAACACAAAGTGTCCAAATCTCGTCAAGCGCTTTCACCCGGGCCCTCCCAGGCTTTATCAAAACATTTTAATTCATTTCCAGCAACTTCTTTTATACTATTTACCCTCCTTAATTACTTAATTAATGATCAATTAGTTGCAAAATTGCATTACATTTAAAGCCACAGGGTTATTCTTTATACCTGATACAACCTAATAATATTAGTTGATTTTTTGTTGTTTGTTTGTTATGTCTTAATCATATCCTTTGTTCATATTGGTATTAAATACATATCCATAAAGTGAACCTTAAACATCTATGCAATTGTCATTAAAAAATCTGTTAAAAATCATACATTTTAAAACTCATCCATTGAAAATAAATGGATATAAAATACATATTGTATTGTGTTTATGTCTTGCCTTATATAGGCAATAAATAGGCAATAAATGTAATTATTTCTAACCTCCTAAAAATGGCAAATTACCATACATATGCCATAAAAAGTTACACATATGAAAGTACTTCTTATACTAAATTATTGATACATTCTGTTTGTAGTATGCTATTTTCTACATCTACAAAAACAATCATACTACAAACCCCTTATTTTAAAACATCAATGTAAAAAATTTTTACAAACGTACAAAAGTACATACCCTAAAAAACTGGTGAGGGTGTACATCCGTGTGCACCTTCTTTGGTTCTTCTCCTATCCCATTAAAGACAGGTCTATTCTTTTTTCTTCTCACCCTTTGCTACTATATTGTATTCAGACCAAGTTTACAGTTGTCTTGGTAAACTCAATGTTTCACTGCCCATAGTGCAGCCCTAAACTCAACCTTTACATCTTCTCGTTAAATATTGTTCATTTATTACCTAGTGATGATTCTATAGTGTATTGCATAATTTATTCTTTTATACTTTTATACTTTACACTTTGTGTTTTTAACGCTTTTTACTGGTGGAGCTGCATAATAAAAATCTTTTTTCTGCACTTTGGTCTGACACCTGGACATCTTACTTCGTTGAATTTACCAGTTGGTGTTGTTTTCCACAAGGAGTTGTGTTTAATAATTGGGCCTTTGACAATCACATAGCCAAGGTAGTAAGAAATTCATTCCATGTTGCCCAACGTATGAGTAGGGGTATGACATCCAGGTCCAAGGAATTATAGTACCACTCTACTCATCCCTTATTAGACCCATGACTGAGAACAATGCCCCTTCAGCATGTACCTGACTAGGTATATGCAACTTACAGAACACCCACACAGTTTTCCTCACCAAGAGAATCCAAGGTACTACCACACTGCCCAGTACAGATCACTATAGAGTCCTGTCTCTATACTTAGTTTCCTAGTGGTTGTTAGGAGTCAGTCTGTGCTTGGTAAATAAAGCATGCTTGGATCCAGACCTGATGGAGCTTTTGCACATCTGCAAAACAAGCAGCACTAGAAACACTAGATACAGAGATCTGAACTTTGTTAGTAACATAATTAGAACACACTAGTAAGACAAATATGTGACTCAAAAGATCCCCATGCTCTGGAATAGAATCCCCATCCATTTGAAGCAGAGTCCATCCCTAACCTTATTCAAAAGTAACATTGGCCATTAGACGGAAAATCACTAATTTATCCCTGGGCTGCCACCCCATGTCTCTTATAGACTGAGGCCAACACTAAAAATTCCCTAACTAACATACCCCCAACATAACTTTTTATCATCCACTAAATTAACACACTCCTCCAAACAAACATATGTTATCCTCCTAACAAACATACCCCTCCTAAAAACATATTCATCATAACAAACAGAACCCCCAATTAAGATGAACATTTTACCAAGGGATGCAATTGACTTGGGCTGCATGCCTTGGCTTATAAAAGCCTCTTGATAGACACTAGCCTAGTATATACCTATGAGCTTATGAGAGAGGCAGACATCCAAGCAACCATGAGGGTCCATTGTGTTCTTAATGTTTTTCTGGTAATGTGAAATGTTTCTAATTTCATGGAATAACTCTACCCCTGGTTGTGACATGAGCTTTTGTGTCACTTTAAGGGCCAGCTACAACCCTATACTACACATGTGCTAAAAGACCTATTGTCACCGGCTTGGGCATTCACACCCACATCTTACTAACACTGGCTCCCTGCACCATGACTGGCCTCTGCTCTCCAGACGAGCCCTTGAAATGAGAGAACCATCCTTCTCCACCAGGATAATCATGCTCAGTCTCCCTGTGTATGCCAATAAGCTCAAGCTCAGGTCATCTAGGCTGGATTTGGGCTTTAGGCCTTAATTCAGACACTACAGGTTACATAATAGAATTGTTTTCCCATAAACCTTTTACTTTTCTTCTCTTTTCGTTGAAAGGAGAGTTTACTAAAACAGTGTGATTTTTGAATCCAAACCACTTTACATCATCCTCTAAAATATAAGCTTCTTGTAGAAAAACAGTGTTAACCCTATTAATTGTTAAATATTTACAGAGCTATCATGTTTCAAAACAAATATCTTGTTTCATAACTACTATTTATACTATTAATGTTTAATGATAATTTGTGCTGAACTTGTAACTTAGAATACACTTTGTGATACTTCATGACATACAAAATATATTACAACTAATTTGAACCTATTCCAGAATGTATACGTCCAAGAAAAATGGTACTGTTTTAAGTACAGACACACTATTACACCAAAAGACTATATTCAGTAAACTCACAAAGTCTTACATGGAATATATAAATTTCTAGTCCAACTACAATTATTCCCATTTGAAGTTACCCTCTCATTCACTAAGATACGACATTCTTTTTTTGTAACGCTGATCCTTTTTGAGAAGTATTAAATAACCATACTCATTTGATCCCTAAAGTAATACTTAGCTCCAAACCCTGTGCCACATGAAGAACAGCTTAATAATTACTCTCATATATTTGTTCCCTATGAACACTTCAGAGCAACCCCTTAACCACATCCAATTGCAGTCTCCTAGAATATTCTCTTTTAATTAATAAAATCCAAGAATTCATACTCACTGGAACAAACCAACAAATTTCCTGCACCATACATTTTCTGTCAAAATACTGGGTCCTCCTTTGTAATATAAAAGTCAATAATTTATGGCACAACTAAAAAATGAAACTGGCTGTGAAGATACGTGAAGGCTGCCAGCCTAGCTAGATAGAATTTTGTAGATAATTCTATGTCTTTGTAAATATTAATAAAAGCCATAGGGTTGTTCTCTTAAATGTGAGAAGACTGTATTGGATGTGGAACTGCAAAAATGTAACAACAGTGCACTCTGCTGTAAGAAAGCTGATAAGTCAAGCATTTTATGACTGATCTCAGGGCTCGGAGCCATGGTGTCTGAACCAGCAGATTCTTTCTATTATTTTGAGACCAGAGTTAATTGCTAGATTTTACATATACAATGTCTTTAATTGCTGTGGTTTCCTGACCAGGTGAAAACTTACTAAAAATGTAAATGTAGAGTTTCTGTTAGCCTTGGAAACCAGAGAATTGTTAAGAATGATGTAATCTGAAATGAGTTAGCAGGATGTATTATCAATTTAAAGGACTTTCTCAGAGACAGAGAGAGAGCATTTGGATTTTGTCTAAAGCTGACAACAACTCACCAGTACTTTGCTTTGCTCTCTATGTAAGTTTATTTAGAACTGTGATTGCTCTTGGATATAGATAGAAAACAGTAAGTTTAGACTAGCTATTTTCTATATTTATGTCAGAACTATTCTACTGTATTATTTTAAGCATTTTTCTGTGATCTCTGAACTCTTGACTAGCACTGTGTAGTAAGAAGTATTGTCTTGTGTTGTTATTATTTATTATTAAATATTTTTAAACATTTCAACTGTGGCTGTTTTGTGCAGAGATAATTTAAGCTCTAGAGTACATTGCATATATATAGTGATACTGTACAAAGTCACTCCAACAGTCTTGCTGCTCAGTCACACTTACCATTTGGATAATAATATTGTACAGTAATAATTGGACACTCCTTGGCAAGGGCCTTATTTGTAGCTGATATTACGGGTTGGTGGGGGTGATTATTACCTTATAGCCTGGCAGGAAGGGGTACAGCTGGAGAACCTGTGCCAGCCTTCCCCAGGAGTGTTTGTGTGTTTGTATATAACTCATATCTTAAAGTGTGTGTCAGCTACATGGGCAAAGACACGAAGCACTGGTTGGACAGAGAGGGTGACAGAGGTTTTAGCTTGGCCACTAGGCTGAGATCTGCACCCTATAGCTGTGCCATTGGAGAACCTTATTGGGGATCTGGAGAGAAAAGAAGAAACCATCCCCAGAGTGACTGTGATCTCTTTGTGCTCTTAAAGGAAATTATACTTTACTGTGTGTGTACTTGTTATCCTTCCCAATATGGATGCCCCTCAGTGGTGTTAGTGGTGACAATTGAGGATCCTTGATTATTGGGCCAGTCCACAGACGTCACATATTAATTGTTTGGCAGCAGTGGGATGTCCACACCCCATATTAATTGATTGCCAATTGGCTTGTAGTGGTGTGGATAGTGAATTCCTGTAGCTTGTGTACAATGATCACTGAAGGTGTTTTTGTACTCTAAATCAGCCATGCAGTGAATATTTAGAGTTCAGATCACAATTGTTTTATTTCTTTTATTAGCTTAGTTAGTCAGGGAGAGCAGGCAAGCATGTCAGCAGAGGTATATGGCAAGCTGTCAAGGAGCTGGTTGGCTGAGATGTGCCAGGCTAAGGGACTGGTGCATGGAAACCTGACTAAGGCAGACATGATTAGAGCTTTGGTCACAGCTGCATCAGAAAATGGTAATCAGGAGGGCAATTAGACTGGCCATGGAGATGTACAGCACTCAGAGAATGGACAGCTCAATCATTCTGCAGAGGACTTAAAAATCCATCTGGAGCTAAAGAAACTTGAGTTGGAGGCCAGGCATTTGGAAACAGAAGCAGCAGAGAGGCTGAGACGTCTACAAGCTGAGGAGAATGAGAAAATGCTATGCCTGGAAGCTGAGGAGAAGTTAAGGCAGAGGCAGCACGAGAAGGAGATGCTGACTCTTCGCCAGAGTCATGGAGGTAATGAGGAAGGGAGTAACTATACCCCAGAAGCACAAAAGGTCAGTATATTTCTTCAGTAGTTTATAGAGGAGGATAATTTTGATAGTTTCATTCATATGTTTGAGTGGGTATGTAAACAGTATGATGTTGACCAAAGGCTCTGGGTACAGTTGCTGACCCCCTTACTCCATGATAAAGCTATAACTGCATTGTCTAAAATTTCTGATCATGAATTTTTGATTATACTGCTGTTAAGAATTGTCTTTTAGAATTTTTAAAGCTAACACCTGAAACCTATAGGAAAAAGTTTCGTGAGCACAGACGCAAGGCAGATGAAAGCGTGTGTAAATATGTTGCTAAACTGAGCACTTATTTTCATTGGTGGGTGAGTGGATGTCAGGTCACCACTTTTGAAGGGCTGGCAAATGTTTTGGTGAGGGAACAAGCCCTTAGCACTTTGCCTGAGGACATGAGAATCTGGTTAGCTGACAATGTGCTACTTCAGATGAGTTGGGGAAGAAGGGAAACATATACCTAGCAAACAGGGCATCCCTGTACAGGAAAGGGACCCACAGTACTGCTCATGGGTCTAAAGGAACCCATGGTGGGCAGCCCAGACTGCACCAACAGAATTTGCCAGAAGCAAGAGAAGCCACAAGTCCAGGTACAGATCCAGGACCTAGAGTTAAATGTTTTGAATGCAACCAGTGGGGCCATGTGACATACAGATGTCCAAGGAAGCAAGGTGGGGAAAAAAGGTGAGAGAGCCAGTAAGTGGGAAAGACAAAATGACAATAGTAGGCTGTCTTGAGACAACAAGGGTACTGAACTACCATCCTGCAGATGACCTGATAGGGAAGGATTTGGATGAGGCAGTACCATGTGCTTATGCAGTTACACACAGTCAGGTTAGGAGACAAGCATGTGGGTCTGGTAGCCTGGGGGAGACTCAGACAGACTGCATACTTGCAGCTAGGACTGGTGAGGTGTTTATTTCAGGGAGGAGGGAGTTACTCTGTATCAGTGAGACTGAAGGTGAGCCACAACTGCTTGTGGGTACTGATGTTCCCTTGGACAGAGTGACTGCAAAGGCAGAGGTGAGTATTAGTACCCAGGCTGACAGTGAGGCACAACTGTCAGAGGATGCCAGACTTCCTGTGGAAGGGGAGCAGGGAAGGAGACCAGAGTTAATTGCTAGATTTTACACATATAATGTCTTTAATTGCTGTGGTTTCCTGACCAGGTGAAAGATTACTAAGAAATGTAAATGTAGAGTTTATGTTAGCCTGGGAACCAGAGAATTATTAAGAATGATATAAACTAAAATGAGTCAGCAGGATGGATTATCAATTTAAATGACATTCTCAGAAGCAGAGAGAGAGAGCATTTTAGATTTTGTCTAAAGTTGACAACAACTCACCAGTACTCTGCTTTGCTCTATATGTAAGTTTATTTAGAACTGTGATTGCTCTTAGATATAGATAGAAAATAGTAAGTTTAGACTAGCTGTTTTCTATATTTATGTCAGAACTATTCTACTGTATTATTTTAAGCATTTTCCTATGATCCCTGAACTCTTGACTAGCACTGTGTATTAAGAAGTATTGTCTTGTGTTTTTATTATTTATTATTAAATATTTTTAAACCTTTCAACTGTGGCTGTTTTGTGTAGAGGTAATTTAAGCTCCAGAGTACATTGCATGTATATAGTGATACTGTAGAAAAGCCACTACAATAGTCTTGCTGCTCAGTCACACTTACCATTTGATAATAATATTGCACAGTAATAATTGGACACCCGTTGGTAAGGGCCTTATTAGTAGCTGATATTACTGGTTGGTGGCAGTGATTACTACCTTATAGCCTGGCAGGAAGGGGCATAGCTGGAGGACCTGTGCCAGCCTTCCCCAGGAGTGTCTGTGTGTTTGTGTATAACTCATATCTTAAAGTGTGTGTATCAGCTACATGGGCAGGGACACGAAGCACTGGTTGGACAGAGAGGGTGCTGGAGGTTTTAGCTTGACCTCTAGACTGAGATCTGTACCCTATAGTTATGCCAGTGGGGAGTCTTATTGAGGATCTTGAGAGATAGGGAGAAACCAGCCCCAGACTGACTGTGATCTCTGTGTGCTCTTAAGGGAAATTGTACTTTACTGTGTGTGTACTTGTTATCCTTCCCAATGTGGATGCCCCTCACTGATGTTAGTGGTGAGGACTGAGGTTCCTTGATTACTGGGCCGGTACATGGGTATCACACTGGCCTCTAATTAGAAAGATCAGACTCAGCATTATCTTTCAATAATGACTTTACAAAGGCTATTTAAAAAAGAAATGCTAACTCAACTAATACACTATATAAACCATGTATTAAGAACAGCTAACAAAGGTCTCATCTGTCAATTTTGTAAATGCTTATAATAATTATATGGAATAGCATTCTCACCATGAAGAGTCATCCATACACTTTAAAGCTAATTTACTTCAAATAATTAAATTGGTTTATCATTGCTGCTTGCTCTACCTCCTTTGTTCAAAAGAAGCCCCTTGACCAGACATTCACAAAAAAACAGACATCATTTGTAGCTTATCCCACATGCTAATAAGATTCATGTAGGATTAAGGAATCCTATATATTAGCATTAGATCAATTGGAAAAACCCAATCTCAAAATGTCCTCCCTCTTACCCAACATGTTACATTTTTTGCTTCTTCAACCATTTAGGTATAGTGCCTTGGCAATCAATATACAACCTAAATGCAACTAAGGAATCTGTATCACACTTTAGATAACCCACAGAATATTGTTCTATAATCTGTATATTTCAATAGTTTATTTTAAAGCCAAACCATTACTGATCCAGAGTAAAGACCTAAACCGCAAAACTAAATGATGCTTCTATAGCCTCACAGTTACAAAAAATGTCCCATTTCCCCAAATAATCTTCCTCATCTTAAACCTCCCTGCCTTAAATCCCATATTTCTTAAATAAAATAATAAAAATCAGGTACATCAATGTCCACCTTTAAGGTCTTATAATCTGAAACAGTCATGGACAAAATCTTACTCCTATGTTCAAAAAGAAAAGTTCTCATAAAGGTAAAATTTGTACTTGTTCTTAGAACTGTTTTGTAACAGTGAGGATTGTTTGTAGAACATTTTCTGTATCAGAACACAATTCATAGATAATTCACTGGAATAGTGTAGAATAGCTCTTTCTTGTGATGTTTGCAGTCCAAAAGGTGCTGAAATATCATTACAAAATCCATAATGATCCAGGGGTCTCAGTAAATGGAAACACAAACAGCTGGTCTTCCAATACAGCAGTAGAACCTTGATTTACATTACTTGTAGCTTCATTCACTGTTTGCAGCTTAGTATTTGACTTAACAGCTTCAGCAAATGTCTTTACATGGACCTGTGGAGATTCCTTTGACCTCTGTGAACACACATTGAAATCCCCGGAGTCTATACAGGCTACGTTGTAGCACTATTCTGGGCGAATGCACTCTTTTCCTTTGCACTGTCCTGGGACAATATACACTATCTCTGTGAAGTGCTGAGTACAAAGATAGATGAAGAGCTTCTGAAAAAAAATCTAAAACTTCTCCCATACAACCATCTTTCACTATTTAATCTACAATATTAGACCACAAATATTCATTCCCTTCAGCAGTAGAATCAGCATCAATCTCCAAGAACTGCTCCATAAATACAATCACCATGTGAAAAGGTTAGTATCCAAAGACTTCAAAATATGTTTCTTGATCATAAGAGACTACTACCTCCAGCAAGTGTCTAACCAGAGGCAGACAATTTTCTCTGGAGACCTGTATTATGAATATAATCTCAGGTTTCCCAAGAAAAAAAGCTTTGCCTAATGAGACTAACCTAGAAAACAAAGCAGAATAAATAAATAAATTTTATAAGATACAGAAATATCTCTTACAGATTAATGTACTCTAGATGAGATTTCTGCTCATTAAATATAAGGTTATGATCAGTTCTCCAATTATAACCATGTTGCGATCTGATCGAGACATGAATACTAAGAAATTCAACTTCAGAGCGAAACTCAACAGGTAAATTTTGGCATCCATGTTGAAAACACATAGTAATGGCTTATGATCAATGAGACTCAATCATAACTCTTTATAGTGCATGGAGTCTTATCTACTCTGTGGTATCAGTTACAAAAGAAAAAATGCAATAGGTTTTACTGGTTTTGAACGTCAGTAAAGCACTTAGCAAATGCACTTGTTTTTCTATGTGACTTACTAAAAATGTTTATACAGTCCACTGCAGTTTTGCAAGTCAAAGTGACATAAATGCAATGTGTAATCAAATGTGCAGAGTATAGCCACTGTTGGGCAGCTTCTATGTCACAACGTTTGAAATCATGCAAGAAGACAGAGTATTCAAAATGGTACTGAAGTCAGTCTAGTAGTACTAAGGCAAAAGCAATACAAGTACAGTCAAGTATGGCATCTGCAATGCTTAGCTGGAACAAAAAGCTCTGCAATCAGAATTTTGTGAATAGATTACCCACTGACCCTACAAAAAGCAGAAAAAATGTGTCTGCAGTCAGTACTTCACAACTACAGAAGTCTAAATGAAGAATGTTGAGGAAAATGCAAACAAAAAAATGATATATATCAAAGAAAGAAAGATCTGATGATTTATTTGAAAGTCTCCAATGTTTAGAGACAGAACATCACATTATCAGTTAAAGCCATGTCAGTGATTCATATACCATGATCACTACCTGTAGTACTTAAAGAGAACACTGAACAGGAGTCACTTGGAGTAATACACTGAGTATAGAATGGATTGCTAGTATGGTGACTGGTTAAACAAAATTAAGTCACAGTTTGCTTTGATCTACAGGACCTTAAAAATATGGATTAAGGGGGAACAGTCTTTTTGAATAAGCGGTTGTCTTGCTGCTATGCCCAGCATCAAGCAATTTTTCAATCCCAGGATTAAAGCAGGGATTTTTGAAGTTAAATGAGGTAAACTCAAAGTTTTCATAATGTCAGTTTGTGCAAATGATATTCATCCTTTAGGATTATAGGTTCAAAAATGCATACTAAGATTACATCTGAAGGGTTATCAAGAAACATAGTCATGCGGCACCTTGGTATAGAGAGTATATTTCTTACACCTGCTAAGTAGGTTATTTCCACTTACCCCAGGCATTAATTTATGGCCTCCCTTCCATGTGAGAAGTATAGTTTTGGAATTAGATAGGGTGTCACTGACACACAGAGATAGTGTATTCCTTAGGCAGGGAATGCACTGAGGCATGTGTGTGTCATACCAGCAGATGATGTTGATTTTGCTGTACAGGCTGAGGCCTTTAGGATGAGAGTAAGATCAGTGTTTCTGAAACAAGTGGAGGAGATAAACGGTAGATCCTTTCAGTACTGAAAAGACTAAGACATTTATATGAGACAAAGCATAGGGGCATAGCTTTTAGTCTTTCAGACTAGCTCTGAGTGTGTGGTCCAGAAATCTTCTTGGTCAGAAACCCTTGGGTTCTTTCAAGATGGTCAAGGTGCTTTGTCTGACATTCCAAAACTGTATTCAAGGATAGGTCAACTAAGGGAAGAGTATAGACTGAACAAGACTGCATGGGGCCCAAAGTGAACAGAGTAGAATGACTTACTAACTACAATCAAGACATGATGATCAAAAGAAAGACTGTTATCAGCATAAATACCTATGTTATGTATAGCCATCTGTTTAGAAAGGGTACCAAAAAATAGTAACAGGAAATCCCAAAAGGCAATTATACTAGAGTTTTTGGCATGCAAAGTGAGCCCATAGCTAATACACCAAGCATCATCTGGTCCAGACCTTAATGGAGAATCTGAACACCCATGTATATATGGCAACTACACCCCGTTTGTAGTCATCAACAAATTTCACCACAGTCCCTTGGCATCTGTTTTCACTTCTAAGAAGTAGATTATGAAGAACAGTAGGTCCAGGACAGAGCCCTGTAGAACCCCATTAGTGACACTATTCTGCCTAGAGGAGGTACCCTCTATCTTAAAAGTGTGGCTTCTCTGAGAGCACCATTTGGCTATCCAGTGGACCACATAAAGGTTTGTGTTAATTTACAGTGCTAATCTATGATACTAATGTGTGTACTGGTGTTAAATGTAAGCAGAATAGACTTTAAGGACCTCATCTAGGGATTTACTGACCCTTTTGAAGAAAATGACAGAGTTTAGTAAACATGACCTACTTTTTACAAACTCCACGTTGGTTTGAGTCCAGAGCTTATATGTCACCAGTGGCAGTGTTTATCATCTCAGCTATTTTGCTCATCATAATTTAACAGACAATACTTGTAAGGTTCATACCTATGTCATTTTGTAATGTTTTGTTGAATAAGGATGTTTAAAAAAATACCTGTGAGGCTAATAGTTCTAGACTTTCTTGCGACTGGAATGGTCCTTTATGTAGTGATCCTACTATCATCACTTTCCACATATGCAGGACATAAGTCATAGAAAGACTTAAACTGAAGGAGTTTTAAGGAGAGTGGTTATGTGCTATTTGGCACTTACAAGCAGATAGCTGGGGATATTTATAAGGTTCCACTAACTAAGGTTTTTAGTTTTAGATAATGCAGAAATAACCTGGTTCAATGTAATTTATGGAGGGATGGAAAAGCTGGTAGCAGGGCAACAATCTAGTGGGATGTATCTCCAAGGATTTTAGCAATAATTTTGGGAAAAGAGTAGGGAACGTCTTTGGGAATTGGTTTGGTTTGGTACAGTAATGTGTCATTTCTAAGTTTCCTAATGTAACTGAAAATTTTGAGGTTATCTTTAGAGCTGGTAGTGACCCTTACTTTATACTTGACTTGCAGTCCTTGTTGGTGTGCTTGAAGGTTTTATTTATTAATTTTCAGTCTGTTGTTAAAAACATTTGCAAAAAAACGGAAGTTTCCTCTTTTAGTTGTAAAGCTTGTTTATATAAGGATACCACCATATGGCTTTCTTCTGCATTTGCCTTATTCTTATGGCAGATGGAAACAGACTCCTTGTTGCTTCCATCCATATGAGAATAGAATTTGGAGGAATATACAGTAGCAGTGAGTACTAGGTTATTTGGTGAACTGCACCATTTATAGCTGTCAGGATGGTCTGTAAATAGGAAGAGAGTTGTTTGGAGTAATCATGAAATGCTATGGTTTCCCCCTACTAAAGTCAGTGTCAAAAACATGAGAACCTAAAAAAAATGAAAATAAATGCATGAAACACAAAAGGGAAAAAACATCTACCTCACAAGATGAGGGGGCTACACTCCTAAACTTAAATATACAAACTCCATTGTCACACAACCATGTAGAAAGTAGAAATCTCTGAAAATAAAGAACTGCTGCCAATACAGACTTAGAAACAGTACCTAGCAGTGATTTCCAATGGAAAACAGTTGGCATCTTGTGACTTGGGTTCCTAATACTCAAGGAATAGAAACCTGATTACCTGTACAGAAGCCAATGCTCTTTTTTTGTGGAGGGGGAATAAAAGTGTATCTTACAGAAAAAAATTACTGGTAGGTGATTGGGTCTTACTAATGTACTGTTACTGCTGAAGAGGGGAAGTTCTAAGGCCAAAGATAAGAAGGTCATCTCCTGCTGGATGTAAGCAGAATAACTTCATCATGGCAGCTAGCATTAATAGAACTGAAGAAGTTTTGAACATGTTTGTTGCAAGTTTTATACATATTCCAGTTTATTGTGGGATAGTTAAAGTCACCTTTAAGTTCATTTGGCTTGATGTAGAACTCTTTAATTTCACTTTGACAACTGATGTGCTCAGAGGGGAACACACAGAATGAGACATATAATTGGTAATGACATGGTAGTCAGTTTTATTCAGAATTACCTGGACCTCCACAAGTTCAAGTATGGTATAGTGTATGATACTTCATGAAGGAATAAGTTCCTAAACAAATATGGATACAATCCTACAGCTATCTGTGGACCTGAGTGTATGACAGGTTTGAATTCTAACAAAGAGTGTATACTATCCTTACACCGGCACCAAGTGCAAAGGTAGTGGAAGGGCTCAAGCCTTAGTTTGCTTTTCAAGAAGCACTATCATTTATCCAAAGAACTATGTTCAAAGCTGAAATGGTCCAACTCCCTCAACTTGTCATTGCTGAAACTGCATGAATTTCATACAGACATGTCCAAGTGCAAGAAATGCTGTATGCATTTGAGATGAATGGCCAGGGTTAAGGACTGTGGTAGAATATCAGAATAAAAAACAGGAACTAATTCCTCATGGAGTTCCACCAAGCCCATTGCTTAAGGCACGTGTCAATTTATTTCAAAATACCACCATTAAATTTCGGCTCTGTGTTGACTGTTACTCACAGTGTCCAAAAATAAGTCAGCTTAAGAACATTACAGCACACATGGAAGCAAAACTCAGTTTTTGCCAGGTGTGACATACCCGAATTGTTTATGCTTGACAATGCTTCAAAGTTTTCCTTCCATTTGCAAATGACTGGGACTTTGAGCACATTATATCAAATCCTACAATCAAATGGCCAAGTTAAAAGAATGATCCAAACAGTCCAAAGCATTCTAAAGAAATGTAATTCTTCTATTCAGCTAAACTTACTTTTTATAACAAAACACAAGTCCAAGCACTTTACCAGTATTTTCCTTTATTAATTTGGAACTGGCTATTTAGTCTAATGTAATTTGATATAAGTTAATGAAATTAATTTTTGTATCTAAATTAATGTATTATTTATATTTTAGTATTTTAAATAGTTGTGTGTATTTATAATTGTTAAAAGAAATGTATAGATAATTGAAACAAAATAGATATTAATATGTGGATTTAGATAGATATATTTAAAATTTTGGATAAAAATGTTTAAATTTAATATGTAAAATGGGGATGAAATGTTTATTGAATAATTGAATGAATTGATTAAGTTGTTTGTGTTAATTGCTTTGTAAAGTGTATATAAATGTGCTTAAAGCATACACTTTTTGTGATCCCTTGAAGGCGAAAGGCCGAGGTACCAGATCGCATTGTTAATAAAGGAAAATACTGGTAAAGTGCTTGGACTTGTGTTTTGTTACAAAATTTTTTTTGTGGAGTTGTGGAGGTGTTTGGAATTGAAGACTGTTACTTTTTTACTAGAATATAGGAATGCACCATTATCGGTTTGGGACTTTTATTTGCACATTTGTTGACAACTGTTGAGATAATGCTTAGGACAGGTTCATATATCATTTAATGTGTTCAGAGGTGTAACTTGGGTGTGGTAGCTGTGTTAGGGTAGGCTGTCGGGAGCTCATATTAGGACATACCAATGTTACTATAATGGAGTATCGGCACTGATTTATGAATGCCAACAGTACATTTACAACTTACACCAGGATTTAATAAAATACATGTAGGCTACATGTACAGCTTACATGGAATGTACCCATGTACACAGCCATGGTTCCCCCTCAACAGCATGCCATGCATATTAATCATGGTGTGTTGCCGAGGGAGACCACAGTAACACGGATACTGATTCTGTGCAAGCAACAGTGTAGAGGCTGTCCCACAGTTGTGGACCATCCAGAAAAATTCTGGACAGGTGGTAAGCACAGAACAATATATATATATATATATATATATATATATATATATATATATATATATATATATATTATTTTTTTTTTTTAATCTTTATGAGATGTTTGCATGGTTTGGCATGGTTTGGCATGGTGCTTAGTGATGTTGAGGTGCACTTATACATATACAGCAGACATCTGGTATTTTATCTAAAATAATTTTTGTTTCTCCTTGTTTGCGCAGTGCAGGGTGATGTTTGGCAATGCCAAAATGTGCTTATACATATATAGCAGCAATCTGCTATATATTGAAAAGTAGAAACCGGATGTAATCAATTTATTTTTTTATTTGTTTTTTTTTCCCTCCTGCTTGTTTGTGCATTGAGTGCTATGCTTAGCAAAGCTGCTACACATCTAAAAATAGAAACTAGATGTATTGAATTATTGTCGTTCTGCTGTGCTTAGCAAAGCATAAACCCATGCAGTGAAGCTGTACAACACTAACAGGTACCTTAATAGTATATTTGAAGATATACTACTTCCCTCTACTGTTCAAGTGGCTAGATAGGTTGAGTCATGACTTACAATTTAATAGTTCCTATGTTCGAGTCCTGAGCAGCATACATTTTATATTCGTTGCTGTGAAAATGTGTCAGGTGACTAAAACATCACTTTAATTTAAAATAAAAAGAAAAATTACATTTAGAAAAGCTGTGTGATGCTAAGCACTGCTTAAACATAGTCAACAGTCTACACTGTTTGCATGTTGCTAAGCTCCACTTAAACATGACTTGTGGAAATTTGCACAATGCTCAGCTCCACTAAAATGGTTTGTGCAAGTTTGGGTAATGCAAAGCAACACAGCACATTTTTCAAAGTTACAGTATGCCATGAAAAGTGAGGCATTCCACCTATATAAAGGCCAATAGGCAGTAATTTTACACCATTCATTGGAGTCTTCACTTGGCTGTCGATATGTCTGGTGTCGTTGGACAGGAAGTGCGCTTTCAGGTGCAGAGGTGGGGTGTGCAGGAGTCCAAAGTGTTTGTTGGACTCCTGGTTAACAACTATGAACCCGGACTGGTACAGGGTGATTACCAGGGCTCAGAGGGTAAGTCTGAGGCCTGGTAATGGTTGGCTAGGGAATCTACAAATGCTACTGGTATCCCCCACACTGTTGAGCAGTGATGCCATCACTACAATGACCTGTGGCACAGCAAGAGGGGAACATTGGACACCTGGGTCTAAGAATCTAGGGCTGGGCAGACCCCACAGATATGCAAGATTGTTTGGCAGTACTTTAGAAATGTACAGGCTGAATCTGTGCAAAACTGGTATGTATAATGATTTGCTTCTCTTAAAACATCTGCAGAAGAGAGGGCTCACAATGTCCAGTCCCATGCAAGGTGCCATGCCAGGATGAGGAGAGAATGTGGTAAGCTGGAAAACATCAAAGTAATACCTTAAAGTACAATGTACTTTTATAATAAATTATTTACAGAGTTTGTAGTCTTAACAGTCAGGTATGACATACCTGGGACATCTAAAGTGTTTAGTAATGTGTCACTGCCTATCTGAAATGGTAAAGCAAGTTAAATCAAGTAAACATGCATTACTATGTGGTATGGCTTCCAAACATCAGTTAATGTTGGGGTTTACCCAGATTTAAAGTCACTGTTCTGGTCTGCTCATTGTGTGAAATATGCTGTAGGTTGCATTCAATTAATAGACAGGGTATATGGGTTATTTATTAGAAGTCTTACACAGCTATCCATGCTCTACATGTCAGACTTGAAGCAACATTAATCAATAAATTTTAAAGGGTGATGGTCCTTTGATATGTAATGTTTTCAAATAAAAAGTGCTCACTATTCCTGTATTCACTACATGTGTGTTCTAATCTGACACCAGTCAACTGTTAAATGTAAAGGAATAAAGACTGCAGATAAACTGTCTGAAATAAATACCCACAGTAATGTTCAAGCCTCTGTTATGACTATTTTGTCTGAAATAATGCTATAAATTCCACCCAGTTGAGGAACATGGTATATGGTTAATAGAAAACTGTGAACGCCACAGACATATGGGTAAGGTAGCTGAAGTCCGCGGCAGCTATCCATGTATATAAATGCCAGATTTTAAGGAACGTTATCAATAAAGTTTAAAACAGGATTGTGCTCTGATACGTAATCTTTTCAAATAAGTGTGCATTATACCTGTATTCACTGCATGTGTGTTCTCATCTGACACTAGTCAACTGTTAAATTAAGTGCTCATTTTTTCTTGTAGTCACAGCTTGTGGGTTCTAATCCCATGGCAGCCAGCTAAGAAATGACTGGCTGTCTAGTCTACTTAGTGTACATGAACATACTTCTCAACTGTCATGAAATTTTCAGAATGTAATGACTAATGCCCTATATGTCTGGTCCTTGATTAGCAGATAAATGACATTACTTGGAATGCAATTTATTGGCAAATCTGTTATCAGAACACCTTGCTATTAATATATGAGCACACTATGTACAAATGTATCCTGTAGTTGTGCCTCTGTACTACCATGTGTTAGTGCTTGGCCCATACTGTCCCATGCTCACAAGCTGAGAGCTATGTATGTGCAACATTATCAATACAGTAGTTGCAGTCATTATACTCACAACTGAAATTGTACATATGTAGAACTATGTAGTAGTATTCTGTGTAGTAATATTACCTGCAAAGTTGCTAATGCTATTTTTCTCTCTCTCTCTCTCACCCCATCCCTTCTCTTCTTTAATTTCTTAATGTCATTTATTATTATGATTTGATATTAATATTTATTTTTGTAACTACCTCTTATGTTGGCCTTATTGTAATTTCATATTGCTTTGCTGTTAAAATACTATTGTTAACATTATTTATTGTTGTGTTTCTCATTATATTCCTTTCTATTTATTTTGATTAATTGTTATTACCTTCTAATATATGTACGACAGGGTAGGCCGGATCCTGGTGATCCACCTATCCTGGCTCCCCCAGCCATGGCATCAGGGCCCAGCACATCCAGGCCACAGCCTGGTGGTGCCCCCTCTGCTGCCTATGCACTACCTGGGCCATCAGTTAGTTCTTCCCTTGAAGCTGGGGTTGGTCCCCCCCCTCTGGGAGTGGATGTGGAGGGGACATTATGTTACCTATAAGGAACTGTCAGGCATAATGCATGGGCTACTGCATCTAACTCTTGGTGCATGCCTACACCGGATGGAGAGCATGCTGTCTATCCTGGTGGGTAGCCTTGCCCCGCTCCAGTGTCAACCACTGACTCCACAGGAGCAGTGAAAGAGCAGTGCTGACAGTTCCATGGCTGAGGACTTGAGTCATACAGCTGCTGTGCCTGATGTCCATGGGACTGGGATTCCATAACACCCTCCTTAAACAAGGTGTTTACCCCCCTCTTGTGTCACACACCATCCCTGTCTGTTGTCTTTTCTGTTTGCAAAGCTTCCTCACCTTCCCAACTTACCTCCCACACACACATACCTATGTCCCTTAAACAACACACCTGATACACTTGTAATAGGTGACTCTATCATCAGGCACACTGACGTCCTGCTCACCAGGCTGAACAAGGAGAAAGTCATGGTGAGCTGCCTGTCGGGCGCTAGGATCCGCCACATAACACAAGCACTCAGGTCACTCCAAGGCAAGTACAAATATGACTCAGTCATTGTCCATGCTGGTGTGAATCACCTGAGACGTACCTCCCTGGACTACATGAAAAGAGACATAGAGGAGCTCTCTGAGCATGTAGCCCAGGCCGGTATGACCCTGACCTTGAGTAGCATCTTACCCTCACCAAGAATGATGCCACAATATGAAGACAAGATGATCAATTTCAACAATTGACTTAAGTATTGGTGTCATTCAAAGGGAATCCACTGCCTGTCTGCCTGGGATGACATGCTCGACAAGCCACGATGCTTTGCTAGGGATGGCTTGCACCTGTCATCCCTGGGCTTTCGGATATTGGCAAAGGCTCTTGCCACCCCCATAGTGCCTTTTTTAGGCAAGGCTCAAAAGACAAACCCACCTCCATAGGTATCACAAGGGATAAGAAACTAAGAGTAATGCTACTCAACGCCAGAAGTCTAAACCTCAAGATGCACGCATTCGAAACTCTCCTTAGCATGGAGAACATCGATATCTGTGCAGTAACAGAAACCTGGTTCAAGGCTCCCGAGAGCACCCCAGCACTACCAGGTTATACCTCATACCATGTTTTTCAGCCCCAAAACTTGGACCGAACCAGAAAAGGAGGGGGAGTATCAATATTCGTCAAATATACCCACACCTCCAGGTTTGGGTACAGCACGAAGCATCAGAGACTATCCATGTGCAACTAACAGTGGGTAAAACTGCCTTCCAGTTTATAGCCTGCTACAGACCACCCTCCCAAACCCAGGAACCCCACTTGGCCTTCCTGAGAACACTGGAAAATATGAAGGTCTCTCCAAACACCATTATATTGGGTGACTTCAACTACCCTAACATAGACTGGGAGCATTACTCTAGCTCCAACACCCTAGCCCGAAGGTTCCTAGAATTTATAAACTCAAATGCTATGGAACAACTTGTTGCCACTCCCACAAGAGGGAAAACATACTGGACCTGATCATCACCAACATGGGGACTCTATGCTCCAGACCAGAAGTGTATCCCTCACTGGTAAGATCAGACCATAAACTAATCTCACTAGATATTCACATCCCGACCCCAGCCCCTGCCCAGAAAACCACAGTGAAAAACTTCCCTAAAGCAAATTTCACACTCCTCAAAACCGAGGTGGAATCCTTCAAAGCCCCCGGGCCTGTGGAAAATACGGCCCAGACCACAGAATCTTTTATAAATGCATTCTATGAAAACCTTCAGGAATGCATGGATCATGCAATCCCAAATAAAACCAAGACCCAATCCTCCAAAGGCAGGCGTCCTGTCTGGTGGACCCCAGCCATAAACAAACTATACAATAGAAGGAGGAAGCTACTACATGATAGAGCAAAATCCCAAAAAGAGAAGGCATCTCTGATCAGTATTAGCAAAAAACTACGGGCACTCATAAAATTGTCTAAGGCCAGCTTTGAGAGAAAAATTGCACAGGACACTAAGGATAATCACAAGGCTTTCTTTAGTTATGTTAGGAACCTGGGTGGGAATTCCCAGATATGTTCAGAATTAGTCCAAAATGACAAAAAATACACCAAAGCCGCAGACATTGCCAACATCCTTGCTGACAGGTTCAGCGCAAACTTCTCCCCCCCTTCCCCACCAAAAGGGCAAATATCTATCCCAGCAGAGTGCTGCCCCCCTGACATCTCAGATGCTCAGGTAAGAGCCGCCTTCTCCAAAGCAAAAAACACAGCATCAATGGGACCAGACGGTGTCCTGGGCTGCGTCCTACATGAACTCCAAGAAGAACTAAACCCAAACATAAAACTACTGTTCAGTCTCAGTCTTACTACAGGATATGTACCCAAAGAGTGGCGTACAGCAACAGTGGTCCCTCTCCACAAAGGTGGTGCCTCAACGGATCCTGGAAACTATCGCCCCATAAGCCTGACTAGCTTGGTCTGCAAAGCTATGGAAAGGATCATCATGGACCTCATAAATAAAGATATTGGGGACCTACAGACACTGGATCCTACCCAGTTCGGCTTTGTTAAGGGCAGATCCTGCCTCTTAAACCTGGTTGATTTCTTTGAAACAGTCACCAAGGCCATTGACGAGGGGAAGGTGGTCCACACAGCCTACCTGGACCTTGCAAAAGCCTTTGATACAATACCCCACTCAGGCATTATAGATAAGCTCACCAGCTTAAATATAAACCCCTATGTCACTAGATGGGTTGCAAACTGTCTCAAGGACAGAACCCACATGGTTAGAATTGCTGGAGCCATGTCAGACTCCAAACCAGTTACAAGTGGCGTCCCACAAGGCTCAGTCCTGGGACCTCTCTTGTTCGGTATATATTTCTCGGAGGTACAGGCTAACACGGAAGGACTGTGGCTGACCAAGTTCGCAGATGACTGCAAACTGGGCACCATAATCGACTCTCCAATCGACACAAGCATCCTAAAAAAGGGCCTCATAGAAACAGACAACTGGTGCCAGAGCCATGGCCTCAAGCTAAACGCCAAAAAGTGTATAGTCATCCCCTTTGGCAAAAACAAAGTGCCCACAAATTACGACATAGGTGGTAATCCATTAATTACGGAAGAAGTAATTAGGGACCTGGGGACCCAAGTTGATAGCAATCTCTCATTTGACAGTCATGTGGCCAAAGTAGTTAGAAAAACATTTTATATAGCCCAACTAATCATGAAGGGATTCACATCTAGATCAGGGGAGGTCATCGTGCCTCTTTACTCATCCCTCATCAGGCCCATAATTGAGTACAATGCCCCTTTTGGGATGTACCTTACCAGACACCTGCAGCAACTGGAAAGACTCCAAAAGCACCTCACCAAGGGGATCAAAGGGCTCAAACAGATGCCATATGCTGCCTGGTTAAAGCAACTCCAGTTCTACTCTGTGCCATACCGCCTGCTCAGAGGCGATCTGTGCCTGGCGTATAAAGCCATGTCAATCCAGAATTAATGGACATGCTGCACCTCAGAAAATCCAAATCCCATCGAGCTACAGCTCTCAAGAGACTTGAACCTCAGCACTGAAATAAATAGGACATGCTGGAGGACAGATTCATAACCCAGAGGCTCCCTTCACTCTGGAATAAAATCCCAGTCCAGGTTAGGCAGAGTCCTCATTGACTCTCTTCAAGAGGAATCTTGATGAGTGGATGGGAGTTAGTAGGTTTACCCCAGGTATCACTTCTGTGTCACTGTTAGACAGAGGCACAGTATACTAACCTCAAAAAAGGGCATAGCAAAATTCATTTAAAATGGGTGGTGAAAGCCAAACACACTCTGGCTAGGCTTATAAATGCCCTAGGGCAGATAGCCTAGTATGAACCTATGAACCTATGAACCTATGAACATTCCAATCTCAACTTAAAAAAATGGACACCTGTCCCAAAAAAAGAATATTGTCCAATATATAGCTCTCCATTATGCAGAAGTGTCCACTAGACACACTTACTTTGGTCCAATTGGCTTGACAATGCACTTATGTTGTCCTCACACCTCTTTCTGGGGTAACAGTCCAAATTCACATAAAAATTCTTGATAAAGTGCACAGTTGTTGCTCTACAAGAAATCAGACCATAAACTAATCTCACTAGATATTCACATCCCGACCCCAGCCCCTGCCCAGAAAACCACAGTGAAAAACTTCCCTAAAGCAAATTTCACACTCCTCAAAACCGAGGTGGAATCCTTCAAAGCCCCCGGGCCTGTGGAAAATACGGCCCAGACCACAGAATCTTTTATAAATGCATTCTATGAACACCTTCAGGAATGCATGGATCATGCAATCCCAAATAAAACCAAGACCCAATCCTCCAAAGGCAGGCGTCCTGTCTGGTGGACCCCAGCCATAAACAAACTATACAATAGAAGGAGGAAGCTACTACATGATAGAGCAAAATCCCAAAAAGAGAAGGCATCTCTGATCAGTATTAGCAAAAAACTACGGGCACTCATAAAATTGTCTAAGGCCAGCTTTGAGAGAAAAATTGCACAGGACACTAAGGATAATCACAAGGCTTTCTTTAGTTATGTTAGGAACCTGGGTGGGAATTCCCAGATATGTTCAGAATTAGTCCAAAATGACAAAAAATACACCAAAGCCACAGACATTGCCAACATCCTTGCTGACAGGTTCAGCGCAAACTTCTCCCCCCCTTCCCCACCAAAAGGGCAAATATCTATCCCAGCAGAGTGCTGCCCCCCTGACATCTCAGATGCTCAGGTAAGAGCCGCCTTCTCCAAAGCAAAAAACACAGCATCAATGGGACCAGACGGTGTCCTGGGCTGCGCCCTACATGAACTCCAAGAAGAACTAAACCCAAACATAAAACTACTGTTCAATCTCAGTCTTACTACAGGATATGTACCCAAAGAGTGGCGTACAGCAACAGTGGTCCCTCTCCACAAAGGTGGTGCCTCAACGGATCCTGGAAACTATCGCCCATAAGCCTGACTAGCTTGGTCTGCAAAGCTATGGAAAGGATCATCATGGACCTCATAAATAAAGATATTGGGGACCTACAGACACTGGATCCTACCCAGTTCGGCTTTGTTAAGGGCAGATCCTGCCTCTTAAACCTGGTTGATTTCTTTGAAACAGTCACCAAGGTCATTGACGAGGGGAAGGTGGTCCACACAGCCTACCTGGACCTTGCAAAAGCCTTTGATACAATACCCCACTCAGGCATTATAGATAAGCTCACCAGCTTAAATATAAACCCCTATGTCACTAGATGGGTTGCAAACTGTCTCAAGGACAGAACCCACATGGTTAGAATTGCTGGAGCCATGTCAGACTCCAAACCAGTTACAAGTGGCGTCCCACAAGGCTCAGTCCTGGGACCTCTCTTGTTCGGTATATATTTCTCGGAGGTACAGGCTAACACGAAAGGACTGTGGCTGACCAAGTTCGCAGATGACTGCAAACTGGGCACCATAATCGACTCTCCAATCGAGACAAGCATCCTAAAAAAGGGCCTCATAGAAACAGACAACTGGTGCCAGAGCCATGGCCTCAAGCTAAACGCCAAAAAGTGTATAGTCATCCCCTTTGGCAAAAACAAAGTGCCCACAAATTACGACATAGGTGGTAATCCATTAATTACGGAAGAAGTAATTAGGGACCTGGGGACCCAAGTTGATAGCAATCTCTCATTTGACAGTCATGTGGCCAAAGTAGTTAGAAAAACATTTTATATAGCCCAACTAATCATGAAGGGATTCACATCTAGATCAGGGGAGGTCATCGTGCCTCTTTACTCATCCCTCATCAGGCCCATAATTGAGTACAATGCCCCTTTTGGGATGTACCTTACCAGACACCTGCAGCAACTGGAAAGACTCCAAAAGCACCTCACCAAGGGGATCAAAGGGCTCAAACAGATGCCATATGCTGCCTGGTTAAAGAAACTCCAGCTCTACTCAGTGGCATACCGCCTGCTCAGAGGCGATCTGTGCCTGACGTATAAAGCCATGTCCAATCCAGAATTAATGGACATGCTGCACCTCAGAAAATCCAAATCCCATCGAGCTACACGCTCAAGAGACTTGAACCTCAGCACTGAAATAAATAGGACATGCTGGAGGGACAGATTCATAACCCAGAGGCTCCCTTCACTCTGGAATAAAATCCCAGTCCAGGTTAGGCAGAGTCCCTCACTGACTCTCTTCAAGAGGAATCTTGATGAGTGGATGGGAGTTAGTAGGTTTACCCCGGGTATCACTTCTGTGTCACTGTTAGACAGAGGCACAGTATACTAACCTCAAAAAAGGGCATAGCAAAATTCATTTAAAATGGGTGGTGAAAGCCAAACACACTCTGGCTAGGCTTATAAATGCCCTAGGGCAGATAGCCTAGTATGAACCTATGAACCTATGAACCTATGAACATTCCAATCTCAACTTAAAAAAATGGACACCTGTCCCAAAAAAAGAATATTGTCCAATATATAGCTCTCCATTATGCAGAAGTGTCCACTAGACACACTTACTTTGGTCCAACTGGCTTGACAATGCACTTATGTTGTCCTCACTCCTCTTTCTGGGGGTAACAGTCCAAATTCACATAAAAAAATTCTTGATAAAGTGCACAGTTGTTGCTCTACAAGAAAT
Source organism: Protopterus annectens (assembly GCF_019279795.1). NCBI lineage: Eukaryota > Metazoa > Chordata > Ceratodontiformes > Protopteridae > Protopterus > Protopterus annectens. The sequence continues at coordinate 209,994,049 of NC_056729.1, forward strand.
GGATAGTTATGTTTCTTTCCTACACCTTTCCTGCACATACCTACCTGCCTTTCACTATGTTTTTCCCTCTGCTTGCACCCCATTTCACCACTATCCTATCTCTATCTCCCCATTTTTCTTTTCTTTAAAGATTTTTTGTGAGATGTGACGAGGTGCACCACATCGTTTAGCTATGCTAAATAGAGCTACATTGATATATGTGTTTGAAAAAATATTAATCATGTTCAAAAAGTACACCTGCACTTTATTTTGAACCCAGGACCATCACACCCGGAGAACAATAGATCTACGTGCCAAGCCACACAGCTGCTAATTAATACAGCTGTTTTAATCAAAACATAGTTATGCTCAAGTTCCTGTCATTAAGCTTGTTTAAGCAATGCTGCACATTGTGCCGCACTGCGCAAACCAGCTAAAAGAAAAATAGAAAAATATTACTGTAATTGATACTCTAGTACAGAAATACATCACTATAAAGCCATACACATAGGAATAAATGTAAGTGAGGTATCTAATAGCAGGTAACCCTGCAATTATATGTATAACGTAAAAATACACTTGCTAAAACATTAATGGAAATACAGGATTTTAAATCAGACTCTGGTAGACAAATATAACACTCTAAAGCCAAACACATAATAACAGATGTAATTGAGGTATGTAACAGCAGATAACTATGGAATTATATGTACAACATGTAAGAATACACCTGCTATAGCAGTGACTCTGTAGCTCAGTATGTAAAATACATTGAGAACATTATTTTTTAGTATACATGGTCCTGGGTTCAACTACAGCTGTGTATAGCGTATGTTGACATCAACATTATAAATTGTGATATGTATGTCTGTGTCATCACCTATTTATCTACCCAAGGCAATAAAGATGGAATGTATGCCTCTAACTAATATAAGTCAAAGGCCTACAGATAGGACCATTCTTAATTATTCTTATTACAACACTAAAAAGTGCAGAGAATGTCAGGTCATGCATTATCCTGACTTCACAGAGGATTTCAAAGTGTATACTGAAACTGTGGTCCAGTAATATCAGACTGCAGCCCACAATGATTTGCTAATGATATTACAACTACAGCTGCACGAGTACCATACATATATGGAAGTTGTGCTATAAGCAAGAGTTTCCAGCACACACATAATAGGGGACTACAATGACATACCCTGTGACTTGGCAGTTGCCCAAGTGCAGGACATAATGGTTAATGTACCCCTTACCTTTTTCTAGGACACACTAAGCATTTTGCCTTTAATTATGTTAGTAATACATTTGGCTAACATACTTACCTTAAACATATAACTTAATTTCCAGTGGGATGGGTTCCCTCAATTTGGCTCTGCCTATACAACAAGGCTGCCACAGGCCCCACACTTACTCTTAAAGCTTGTTGTTCTGCAAATTGTTCACTCTCTCTGAACTCCTGTTTTGGGTGTGTGATCATACATCAGTATCTGTCATGGTACAAACAGGAATAGCTTTCTATTGCTACCATCCTACTTGTATCCACACCCTTTGTATGTTTGCATACTGTTGAATATGATGTGTAATCAAGCAGTGAATACTGCTAGCCATCCTTTATTGATGTATCTCTACATACTGTACTCCCATGTATGTGATCCTGACTTGTGTTCCCATTTTGTTGTCTTTCAGGAAATATGTATCCCCGATGCTGGGGCCCTTTTACAGACCCTGAAAATAACATCACCCTGGAGGCCTTGCATCAACACCATCAACTCCTGCTGTCCAGGGATATGGCAATCAGGGAAGCGCAGGCAGCATTGTGTGCTGACCTGGTCCATGATGTGAATGCTATCAGTCACCAGAGCAGGACATATGAGCTGGTGAGACACTGTGCCACCAATATGATCAACAGTGCATGCAAAACAGCAGTGGATGTGGCCTGGGATCATGGTGTCAGTGGTGGAGGGCCTGTGGCAGAACAACCACTGTCAGCCACTAAGGAATTCCTGGCAAACTTAGGGACACAGTACATCTCCCAAGCATCCAACACACAGTATGTTGCAGATGTGGGTGCCACCGTTTCCACGCAAGAGGAGCATCCAGGTATGCTTAGTTGGATCAGCATTGGAACACTGTAGCATTCAGTGTGTCCGGGTGTACATAGTTTTATGTGGGTGTCAGGAGTTTTTTTTTTTTTGGTGGGGTGAGGTTAGCAGTACTTTGAATGTCATGCTCAGATTGTGAGCAACATACCAATTAACATAGTAGCTACTGTAAATGTGGGATCTTTGGACATATTACCCTGTTATAGTGCAACATGAGGTGCTGTTTACATTACCTCCCCCTCGTATTTTCACAGGACCATCAGGAATCAGACAATGCAGTGCTCCTGCTCCTGGTCAGCACAACACTGTTTTGTTAGAGATGTAGCTTTAGGATACTGTATTCGCTAAAGTGTCATCCCAGGCCTGCTGCCTGGATTGATGTATTGTCTGCTTGATTGCCATCTGCACAGATATCTTCTAACTATACACAGTTTAGACTCATACCTATGCCTTGTAGGTGTGAGCATACTGATAGATTTTACAATATTGTTACAACATTACAGATTGCCATGTGTGTCTAGTTTTCAGAGAGTTTTGCCAAATGTCAACATGATTGTTCCTCATGAGATTACTGTATAAAGAGCTTTTATTTACAAGTAACTACAGATGTCTGTTAGAAAAGAATGTCTTCATGTCCTACTATATGAGTTTTGGGGTTAAACAAGTCTGTAATAGTGGTAGTGGTATATACAACTTAACATATATTGTAACATAGTACTACACAGCATAGTAGTGCAGGTATTACTGTATTGCTTTTCCCTTTTTATCACAGGTGACCAGAGTGGTTGGTCTCTGTCCCCTTCACATCCTGATGTCAGTGTCTCTTCAGACTCTGATGATGATGGTGGCCAAAGTGAGACACAGGTGGGCTTGCAGGATCTGACTCTGTCACAGAGGTTTACATCCCTCTTCTGCCTCATTATCACCGTACACAGTCAATATGCCTACGCATACCCAGTCCCCTGAGGCCACAGATATTGGACAGTTGGAGGGTGGGGACATTGAACAGGAAACTGTTGCTATTATGGCTGCAGTGATGGTCGATACTGGCCATAGCCAAAGAGCTGGTGACATTCCACACAGCGGGATTGATAGGGGGTGCTCATAGGAGGCCTGCTGTCCATCCAGCACCTGTTGCAGGTGTCTCAACATGTGTCACTCATCGTATGTTTAGGGCCATCATGGAGGCAGAGGCACATTCCAAAAGGAACTCCAGATGAATGCTCAGGGTTATGGATATAGCACATTCTAAAATCCGTGACTGCCTCCACTGCATTGCTGATACCCTGGATTGGTTCACTGATGCAGTGGAAAAATGTTGGTGTGAAACAGATAGCACACTATCTGTCTTGGAACACACATTGTCTGAGATGGAACGTCTGCTTGGAGCTGAGAGTCAGACTCATGGAGGTAGGTCAGCAACTACATCAGCTGAGAGTCCACATGGCCATGCACAATCACGTTCCCGTAGTGGCACTTCATCCAGAGCTCCAGAGGGGAGTGTGCTGTCCACACCAAGATGTGGCAGGCCATGGGCTCATGGTCCTGGGCATTCCTGTGGAGGACATGGTCCCAGCAGACAGCAGTCACCCTCAAGTAGTAGCCCCGCTTCTGACCTTGGGCATGGAGGTGCCAATGCAAATCATGGCAGAGCCAGTTTCCAGGTTTGGGGGTGGGGATGGTGAACTGTCAGATCTACCATGCATGACTCAAAGCTGTCCAACATACAGACACATAGGACTAGCACACAGCTTGACTGTGTTCACACACTCACACACCACTGTCACAATCAAGTCATCTACAGGCACACACACCAAATTTCTGTGGTCCATCTTGCCTGCTTCCCTTCCTGACTCACGCACAAACTTGCCAACCTACTGGGTCAGCCTATGTCTCCTGCAACCCCACAAAACACCCTGTGCAAGTGATGATACTGTGCCACATCCCTGTCATCCTTGTCATCAATGCAGGGGAAACGAAACTGTGTGTCTGATGCACAGGGTGACTATATAAATTACTCTGTATTTTTTCATTCATTATTGCCTTTGGCGTGCCACTTGTACTGGTCACTGACAGATATTGTATGCTGCCATTTGTAATGAGTAAACCACATTATTTTGTGTACATTATGTTGGATGATGTTGTAATGGATGTATTCTTACACAATGAAAGGTGTCTCATAGAACTGTTTATGTTTCAGTTTCAGGATTGTGTAGGACACACCAATGGGTACACGGGTACAATAAACCCATAAACATCAGAACACAGGATGGAATGCCAGCACAAAAGAAAAATGTCTTCAGAAAGGTGAAGTAGTACAGGTACATGGCTCCATAGGCTCATATGTGTATAATAACAAGAACAATGGCTTCTTTCAGCCTAGTCATGCAGCCCTAATCTATGACAAGGTCTGATACCTTTGATAAGTGTAAGTAGGGTTTTGGGAGCTGAGACATCTACAAGCTGTGGAGTGTGAGATGAGTCATCTATAATTTCCCTCTGTCCATTAGGCATGTGTCTTAAACCAGTTATGATTGCCTTGTTCCACATCCAATTGTGTGATTTGCACATGATGCACATTACAGCGGAAGTGTGCTTCACATGAATGGGGAGCCTCCTACATATAGGGTGTAATCTCTGGTTACGTACCTGTCTCTCCAGCATGTCTTATTTATATCACAGGCAAGGTATAGGTGTGTACAACAGGTAATTCTCATGCTTGTCTTTTCTTGGATATGCAGGAAGTACACAGTGTAATCTGACACCTCCCTGTATGGCAGCCATAGAAGTCCCATCCAAAGCATGTAGGAGACAGAATACATAGTTACAGCCTTGACACGGTCTGCATAGGACATGTTATGTACACTATGTACTGGTTTACTATGGAACCTCTGTGGCTGTTACAGTTGTTGGATATACCTATGTAGTTACATACCAAAGGTAGCATTGCACTCAGTGATAGGTGTGAAGAGTGCCAAATACACTGTACCAATGACATTCTGGGATTTACATGCCATACCTTTCTTTATAGGTTGGGCAGCATTGAATGAATCCCCACATCTTACCAACCCATAAAAGTCAAAGGTTAGATCACTCTCAGTGTCCATAAGTCCCTGACTACTGTGTCAACTGTTGGAGGTGTGCAGACACTACGATATTTACCAGGGGTGGACGACTTCCCAAAGGATAGTATTGTGCATCCCTTGACATTTAGTAATTGTCAATGGCAACAACTGAATGTGTGTGTCAGCCCATCCTGGATAACTGTTGGTTCTGTGTAGGATTCAGTGACAGCTCCTAATTTTCAATCATCTGCAAATGTAGTTAGTCTGAGCTCACTGACAGTGGCCGTGACTGCAGAGAAGGGAATGACTAAAGGTGTGTCCCAGGAATGATTTGTGAGGGAACTCCACAGGTGACTGGCCTCATTGTAGTGGTGGACTACCCAATGCTATCATCCTGGATAAGGACTGTCAGACACTTGACTATCCACTGGTTGACATACCAGTTTGTAAATAACCTCTACAGTTTTTCAGCAATGCCTGATGGCTTAGTAGTGTCAAGTACCTTGGCAGGCCATGGTAGGTGGAGTAAGTCATTTTCCCCTCATCCATTGCATAGTTTAACAGTCAAAGAGGTCCACAGGTTAGGGTAGACATGATCTGCCCTTCACCTAAAACTGAGTTTGGTCCAGTGTCTGTAGGTATACTGCATTGTTACTGATCATTTCCATGATAATTCTTTACATGGTTTTAAATATCAGACTACTGGGACATCTGGGGATAGTGCTTGTCACTGCATGCTAGTTGTCCTGTGTGCAACTCAGTAATGCAGTTAATTCCACCATGGTGTCCAAGAAAATAGTCAACCAAGGTGTCTGTGTCTGTACAAAGCACAGGCAAACAATGGAGGGAAAAGTAATATGTACACCCTGTGAAGGTAAGGATGGAGTTTTTACACAGTTATTCTGCATTTGAACACTACTTAAGCAGTGTGTACTGAAATGACACAATTACTTTGCGAAGAATGCTGAAAAAAGGGGAGTCACCTGAATTGCTGGTACTTGGAAACTGCTACTGCTGGTCTCACCACAACCACTCTCTCCTGGGATGCTATGTTTCTATACTTTTTCACTCACCAGAAGCAAAACTTTAGTACCAAGCTCAAGATGAGAAACAGGCCACAGCCTGTTTGTTCATCCACATAGTTGTCCCATATCATGCAAGGTTCCACAGGCTTGACATACCCTTTTCCAGGTAGATGCCTTGATTAGCAACCAGAGCAATCATTTGAGTTTGCATGTATCATGCCTTCTGTTTTGGGGTTATTAGGATTTCACTACAGTACTGACCACATGGTGTTTAGGAGCACAGCTACAGCATCACAATATAATGTTCAATGTCAGGTGACATAGACATCCAAAGTTGCTTGAACAAGCACCACAGCAGCAGTGATCCATGTTACGTGACAATTTCACAGCAATTCAAGCAACCTGACCTTCAACAGCTTAATGGTGGACATCTGCATGACATGGATCTGAGGCCTACTTTGGCCAAAGTGTGTCTACCTCCAGCATGTCCTATCCTAGGTATGTCATACTGTACATTTATGTTACCAGAACACATCTGTGTTCCCACATCATGTCACACTACATCCAGTTTGCTGTCTGGTTGTTTGACAGGCATTGCAGAGTTGCAAGGCCAAAGTTATGAATGCAAAGTTGAATAAGTTCTCTGTGTATGTACAGACATCCACATTTTCACTGAAAAGAGTGCCTACAAACAATATGTTTGATGCTGTAAACTCCAAGGGGGTAGCAGCATGACCCCAAATTTGCTGGAGTTGTACATTGTAACATTTGTAGGCATGCTATTGCGACCATGTTTAATAACAGGATTATGGTTAATGCAAGGGCCACATGCCTGGTAAAGCATCATACTCACTCAACCATATTATGGCACACTGTTAGGTGCTGTATTACCTTAGGAGAACTACATAAAGGTGATAACATGTTACATGTCAGCATCTGTCAGGCCATTGCCTAACGATGGCCTGCTGTGACGTACATACAAGCAAGACTCTATTGCTAATGGCATTATCAATGACTGCTGACAAGGTGTGGACAGCATCCCCACCCCTCTACTTGTATGCTACACAAACACAACGTGTGAGAGATGTAACTATATTACAAACCTTGATTCCATGGTGTCTCATACACCAGTCAGTACATATGACAATGAGCAGTTTGCCAACATGCACACCATACCTCCTACTCCACCCACACCGACATCACACACACCTGCATGTGTGGAGCTTCTTACCAGACACATACAAAAACAACATATATCTTAGAAACCCAAATGCAAGCTCACTACACATAATCAAAGCTCTGCAGAACACAGTACACATAATAGCTCATGCACCACTGTTTCTCCAGTGAAACACCTGAGGCAAAACACAAAATCAAACTAATTATTTATAGGTGATCACATCATGAGACACATTGATGTCCCTCTCATCAGGCTACTGGTAAAAGTCACAGTTAGCTGTCTGTGAGGTGCCAGGATTTGCCATACCACACATGCATTCAAGTCTGTCAACATCAGGTAACATTATAGTTCCTGTTGGTGTGTACAGCTTGAGACATACCTCACAGGACTGTAGGCAGAGACATGACTGAGCTTACATACTCTGTGTCTCTGGCGGGTATGCTCATAGCCTTCAGCTACATCTGACCTTCACCTAGGATGATGGCTCAATACACATGGAAAATGACTAAAGTCAATAATTGGCCTAGAGTGTGGCGTCATTGTAACGTGATCCATACACGTCAGCCTGGGGTGACTTACGCAACAGACCTCAATGCTTTACCACAGACAGTCTTCACCTGTCACCCAGGGATTTTGTGCCAAGGCTATTGATATCCCCATACTGCATCTTATAGGTCGTGTCTCAAGGGAAAATTTTCCAGTGAGAAAATGCCATCTTCAAACAACATCATGGTTATGGTGCTACACGCTAGGAATGTCAAAACTAAACTCCAGTCACTGGAAGGTATCCCCACTTTGGAATATGCAGACATTTGGGCAGTCAAAGACACCTGGGTCAAGGCTGTGGACAGCAACACAGCCATACCAGGCTACATGTCCTTCCACATGTTCAGGCCTCAAACTGTCCAGATTGGTTAAACAGTGTGATTCCTTGGAGACATTGTAGGTACTATTGACTGCTGGAAGGGCACCTAATCAAGCCACTGCCAGCTACAGGATTAATTCCATGAAGCAAGATACCCATTGTGCTTATCTGAATCTACTGGGGTCTATCAAGATACATCACAACACCATTGTTTTGGGTGACTTTAACTACCCCCCAACTGTATTGGTTACTCATGCTCAAACTCATTTGCCCAAAGGTTAGTCCACATTCTTAACTACAATGCCCTGAACCAGTGTTATGACATCCTCACAAGGCAAGACAACAGACTGCATCAGGTGCTTACCAATATGGGTGATCACTGTAGCACCTCCACTGTGAGGTCCTCCCTGGTGTGATCTGACCACAAATCAGTCTCATTAAAGGTAAGTATCACATCTGAAACCTCCTCCCCTTGCAGCAATAATTGTAATAAACCTCAACCAAGCAAATTATATCCTCCTATGGGATGCTATAAATAGCTTGACTGCACCTTCCCTCTCAGGTGGAACAGGCAACTATGCCGAGCTCTAGATCAATGATTTATGTAAGCACCTGTACAACATCATAGACTCGGGTGTACCTGAAAGGAAGTATACAAGCTCCTGGTAGCACAGCAAATCTGCCTGGTGGACAAGTGACATTAGCAGGCTGGACAATAAGAGGTGGATATTGATGTGCTGGAATGAGGGAGCCTTCCTAAAATAGAAGCACACCATCCTCAGCTAAAACAAGCAAATAGTGTTGTGGCATCCTGCAAAAGAAAGTATGTGATAAAATTAGCCTCCTCCACAAAGGACAACCACAAGTCATAGTGTAGTTACATGTGTAACCTAAGAGGAAAGGCCTAGATTGTTGGTGAACTTGTACTTAATGATACCACATATAATGCTGAAGACATAGCTAACCTGTTGTCCAAGAGGTTCTGTGACAACTTCACTCCCCTGTCACCACCACACATACCACATGACATCCCTAAAACCTGTCCCATACCTTCTATATCTACAGGGCAGGTCATAAATGGCCTCCCTAAATAGGAAACACAGCATCTGTTGGACTTGCTAACATCCCAGGCTGCATCCTACATGGGATCCAACAAGGATTCCTAACACAGTGGGAACTCCTTGCAGTCATAGTGTAACCACCAGATGCATCCCAGCTGACTAGAAAACTGCAACTGTTATCCCCTTGCACACATGTGGTGCATCCACCGACCATGAGAACTATAGACCTATTAGCCTGTGTAGCCATATCTATTAGCTCATGGGGCAAATCATCATGGACTTGATCAGCAAAGATATATGTAATCTACAAACAGTTCACCCTACACAGTTTGGATTTCTGAAAGGAAGATCATGTCTGTTAAACCTGGTAGACATGCATGAAGTGGTCACCAAGGACCTGGATGACGGGACATCTGCGCATACAACCTCCTGGACTTAGCCAAACCATGTGGCACTATCCCTCAGTCAGATATAATTGACAACATAATCGAAGTAGGCATCAACAGTAATATCATTAGAGGGGTCATTAAGTGGCTCACTGATAGAACTCATACTCAAAATAGGGGAATTCACCTCCAATAGCTGATCTGTAACCAGTGGTGTTTCAAAGGGCTCAGTCCTGGGTTATCTACTGCTTGGAATACATTTAACTAAAGAACAAGCACAAAGTGAATGCCTGTGGCTGACAAGGTTGGCTGATGCCTACAAATTGTGAGTAGTCATAGAATCTTCTAATTATGTCAATATCCTACAAGGGGGTCTTCATGAACAAATGCTTGTTAACACACTCATGGATGTAATCTCCATGCAAACATGTATGTAGTATCATTACCATTGGTAACACCAATGTTCCTGGTACATAGCACATCAGTAGCAACACCTGATATACATAGGTGTGATAGGCCTGGGCACACAGGCCTGGCCACACAGGTTTACACCTACTTTACCTTAAATTACCATGTCTCCCCAGTGGTAAGAAGGGAATCATAACTTGCTCATGTCATAACTGAGGGCACTGTCACCCACAAATGACAGTTATAACCTCCATGTACCATCAGAAGGCCAATATTTGACAGCAACGGCCATTTTGTCATGTACCTTTCCAAACACTAGTGGTAATTGCACACAGAACAAAGGTTCCTCACAAGGGAACTTCAAGTCTTCAGTATCTGTCCTATGGGGATAATCTGAAATAACTGTTATTGTAGCCTATGTGAAATAGACTACTCAGAGGTAATCTTTGCCTTACATAACGGGCAATGTCTGATCCTGATTTATTGGAAATCCTGCATATATGTAGGTGGAATGGTACATGGATTACTCACTGTAAGGATATTAACCTGGTATGTGACGTTACTAACCCATGCTGGTAGGAGAGATATGTCTACCAGACTTTAAAAAACCTTTGAAACAGACTCCCACTTAATAATCCCAAACAGAGAACTTCATTGGCTCTCTTCAGATGCAGTCTATAGGATTGGCTAGGTGGCCATCATTTCACCACAGGGCTTCTGCCTGTGTCCCTCGTGGACAGGGGCAATATGTGCTGATCATGTAAATAAGGGTAAGAACTTGGTTAGGATTGTAAGGGCCCTAGGACCATTAGTCTAGTAAAGTCCAATGATCCTATGATCCCATAAACTGATGTAAAATGCTAGCACATCCATATACACACCTGGCTACAGTGTAAATAGCACTACTATCAATTAATGTTTACAGAACACTACACACACACACACACACACACACACACACACACACACACACACACACACACACACACACTCCAAACTTGCTGCAATTAGATTAAAACCCCCTACCTATCTAATGGTACACACTACAGATCACAGTACTTAATGCATGCACCAAAGCTCAAGTCTGCTATGAATATCTCTTTAGATAATCTTATGCTAGCTGGCATCAGAAGGCCTTGTTGTGGTCAGGAATATGGAGGCCCATGTCACCCACTACAAACAAAATACTCCGAAAACCTATTTCTAAGTTAGTGTGGTGATCATATTTATTTTGTTGGGTGATGCACACACACATACACATACACACACCAAGTGGCCTGGAGTGAGATTAGAACCCCTATCAATTTAGTCTTACACAATACAGATCACAGTACTTATTATATGTGCCACAGCTGAAGTCTGACATTAGAATGGTAGTTGGTATTCTTAAGGTACATGACATCAGCAGGCCTTGTGGAAGACAGGAGTTTGGAGGTTGGCATCAACTGTGAGGGCTAAAAAGTGCAGAACCATTGCAGTTTGGCAATCAATGAGAGATTCTCATTTGTTTGGCAGGGATACACACACACACACACACACACACACACACACACACACACACACACACACACACATACACATACACAAAGTGGCTAGGAGTGAGATTAGAACCCCTTCCTATTGAGTCTTACACACTACAGATTATAGTACTTATTGCACAGACCACGGCTGAAGTTTGTCTTATACATGACTGCAGATGAACTACTTGTGGAGTACATAAACTAGACTTGCGTTGAACAGCATGTGTGGCCTGCAGAGTGACATTGCTTCTTACAGTTATCTGCATCTAGTAGCCTAGCAGTCAGATAACTCTTCCTTATCTTAGCTATGTGACTACAGCAACCATTTTGGCCATATGTGGCTGTTTGCATTTGGATGGACAAGACTGTAGGCAAAATCAATGCGCCCTGTCAATGTGTGCGTAGACAACATTATACATTACATCACATGTTCGCCTGCTGGTGTCTGTGTGATGACATCCAGCAGGCACAGGGGGCTGTATGTAAGTGTATTATCTAGTGTTGATCCTTTATGTTTGGTCCTTTGAGCAACATATATATATATATGTGTCATAGCGCAGCTTTACTCACAATTATCAGTGTATGTAGGACAATACAGACATACACACACACATATAAACATAAATATTTATGTAAATAGCAGGGACATATATGTAAATGGTGTATGTTTGTGTGTGTGTGTGTGTGTGTGTGTGTGTGTGTGTGTGTGTGTGTGTGTGTGTGTGTGTGTGTGTGAGTGTGTGTATGTGTGTGTGTGCACGTGAGTGTTATGTAGATATATGGGGAGAGACAGAAATGTATGTGTTGATATATATTATGTGTATATAGAGTGTATATATATATATATATATATATATATATATTTATATATACATATAGAGATATATACCTATAAGGGGAGAGAGATAGTGACAGACACACATATACATATATGTATGTATCTACAGACATATCTATATATAAAAAGTCATTCTGAGAGAGGAGCAACAGAATTGAAATCTGCTTAACTAAATGTATGAGCATGCCCAGTGGGATTTTCACTAGTAATAAACTGACTCCAGCCCACATTTGCCTTTACTCCAGTCCAGGATTTTATGTATTACACAAAATGTCATCTGTCCCTGTTTCTGCACTGCTGAACTTCACTCAAATTGGCTATGACTTTCTGAAGTTGTCTGATGTAATTAATATGCAACAGAGGTTAATAATATTACACCACACACAGACTGACAGTCTAAAACACAACAAAATAATACCTCACATCCAAAGGAAATGGATACTTCTAGATTAGAACCATAGACACCATCACACAAGCTAACTGCCCTAGTCCTTTGAGCCACACAAGCAGCTTGACAGATAGGCATTCATCACAGAATCAACTGCATAGATATGTACATTGTTATTCCTGCATTAAGTAAGACATACAATGTATGATCAGTTTCTATGTTACTGTCCTGAGACTGCATGGAATGCTGCTATACCATCAATGAGTTACTGTTGCAGCAGTTACAAGGGAACACTGCTGCATTGGGGGTGTGAGAACAACAGTGCATGTTATGCTGGGATACACAATAGTCTGACTATCATGTAACCCCACTGTCTAACATCTCCATTGACTGATGTACCAGTAAACTGTTGCAGTAGGACTGCATGAATATTCCATGCATGAGGCCTAGTGAATAACAGTAGAAGCATGATAGTAGAATGGGTATCTGTAGTCCCATGTGGATGTTAATTCTGTCCAAGTAGCCCACAATATTTACTTGCATAATGTACCAGATCCATACATACAATGCCATATAATAATAACCCTTATGAGTACTGTGTAGGTTATGGACTTACCTTGCAAATTCAGCAGGTGACAACTGTAGTTCAGGGCTGATTCTGTCAGATGTAATCAGTACACAGCCGATACATGGATGGGTACAGGATGTATGGGTTGCCTGGCATCAATTTTAATTTCTGTATGTGAGTAGGAGTAAGGTGTCAGTCTCTAGGGCCCTAGGTTGTCAGGGAATGTACTATGCATTGTCTCTTAGCAAAAGCCAGGGCATACTGAGCAAGCCTACATCTGCCTACAGGGACATAAGCAGGGAGTTGTTCCTCTAAGTCCTCCTGTGACTGTGGCTGTGGTGACCTAGGCACTAGAGGGGGCCATGTATCCCTTCCTTTTGCTGATCCTGCTGCAGGTCATTCCATAGGATCAGATTGTGTAGCACAGCACATACTGTGAATGTATGTTCACATGTGGCTGGAGAATACTGCAGGACTTCCCCAGATATATCTAGGCACTGGAACCGTGACTTCAGAAGCCCAAACACAAGCTCTACGATGTTCTTAGTTTGTGCATGTGCTTCATTATGGCATTCTTCTGTGGGTGTGCGTGCATTTCTGAAGGGTGTCATCATCCATTGTTCCAGGGCGTAAACAGCATCCCCCCAGCAAATGGCTGTGTGGGATGTTCCCCCCTAGCAAACATCTGGTACAGCTTACAAGTTGTGATAACTGCCAGGGTTGCTAGCACACACATTCAGGATAATCCCCTGGGCATTGCACATGACCTGGCAGTTGATGGAGTTGTACCCCTTGTGGTTGATGTAGATTCTACCCTGCTTACCAGGTGGTGCCTTGATGTGTACATGAGTGCAATCTGTGGCACCCAGTATTTCAGTGTAGTGTGTTATATGACAGAACTATTAAATATTGCTGGCCGTCTCCTCAGGGGAGAGGAGAAAAGATATGTGCTCACTATTATGTGGTAGCATAGCATCCAGGAACTGATGGAGTATACTGGATGCAGATGCCTGTGACACCCACATCATGTCCCCAGTTAGTCTCTTAGTTTAAGGGTGTGCACACTTATTCAACCAACTTATTGTACATTTTTTATTTTTATATTTTCCTCTAACAGATTTGTTTGTTTTTCAATTAAATTGTACACGTTATAAGTCACATTAAAGGTGGGAAAATTTTTGAAATGCTTTATTGTGGTCTCATTTTTTCTATCACAAAAACCTGGCATTTTAAAGGGGGGGTGTTTACACTTTTTATATCCACTGTATATCCATTCCCCAACATTCCACTCTCTCCTTAAAAAAAAAGGGGCATCTGTCCCACAAAAAAATATTGCCCCATACATAGCTCTCCATTTTGCCCCCATGTACACTGCCCACAACCAATCATTACAGCAATTAATTAACACAGTTATGTCACCCACACCTCTCTCTCTGGGATGTGAGGCTCCAAATTCTAAATTCTTTACAACCTGCACAGCTGTTGCTGTACAAGAAATGGAGAGCTATGGTCCTTTCTTATACCTGTCCTGCACATCCCTACTTGCCTTTCACATTGTTTTTCCTCTGCTTGCCCCATTTAACCACTTTCATATCGTCCCTTTTTTGTTTTCTTTTTTGTTTTTGGAAATAGTGCGGGTTTAAGTGGAGCTAAGTGGCACGCTGCATCACAGCATGGTCCACAAACCCATGCAGACCTGCTTAAACCTGCTTAAAACTGCTTTAATCATCTTCTGTCTTTCTGACATTGTTATGCACATCAACAAAATGATCAACTCTGCCAAGTCTCGATCTTGGGACCCTGCCAACTAGGGCATAGGCCACTCAGCTCTGAAGAATAACAGGTGTTTCCATAAACATATCCTGAGTATCACTGATGCACATCAGCAAAAAACTCACCCCTGCCAAGTCTCGAACCCAGTACCCTGTCAACTACAGCATAGTGCCCTAGCCCACAAGACCACTCAGCTCTAAAATATAACAGGTGTTTCCATGCACATATCCTGAGAGCCAGTGACACACTGCTTATACATATAATGGAAAAAATGACAGTATACCTAGGACTGTGATGCAGACACCAAACCAATACACTCCCAAATAAATGCTGATGGATGCACGTGAGGCCTAGGATATCAGGTAGAGCTGACAAATGCACAGACTGTTGCAGAATGTCCAAAGTTGTGCCACCTACATTTGTCACGGTTGTCACAAAACCTATTCTGTGTGCTGAAGCACTGGCTAGTCAATACAGATTGAGATTAGAAAATCATGACAGACAATTTAGTGTCACACATCATACCCATCCAAACACAGATGTTCATGCCAATCCTGTGTAACAGACTGTATGCATGCACATATGTCTTGCAAATACACCTGCTATAGTATTGACTCAGTAGCTCAATCTGTTACATCCCTAACATGCTTTACATTTTGCCATCCAAAGTCCTGGCTTCCATTCCAGTCTGTTGCACGTCAAGTACATGCTTATCAATACAACAAATAACTGACTGAGACATGCAATTTTAAGCAGAACCAGGTTGAGGGTGCATGCGCGGGTTTTCTTGAGTGGAGCTTGACTTGCAGATGTGCAGCAGTCCCATCAAGGTGGAGTCCATGATCACCTTGTATGCCAGACAGAGGTCACTTCTGAGGAGTCTGTATGAAACTGGGAAGAGGGATAAGGCTTTTAGCCTGTCTGTGCATGTTAGATGTTTGAAACCCTGGTATGTCTTGGTGAGGAACCTCAGTGGTCTACCCAGCTGCTGCATGTGCTTTGCAAGGTACATGCTAAAAGGGGTGTTTTACTTAATAATGGGCCTTATTAGGGAGGAATACAGGGATATTATGACCCCCATGTCCCTGGATGACATACCGTTATGTATGAGGTGGGCCATGTAGAAGCCTTTCCTTACAAAAGAAGAAACACGGTGGTCAAATGTCATGGTGCCATCAACTTGTGTGCCCAAATCCCTCATGACCGATTGTGTGCTTAGCACATTGTTAGTAATGTGATAATTTGTGGTGATGTCACTCTTCCCAAAGAGGTGGATGCTGCATTTTATGTAATACAACCTGAGGCCATGTATCTGGCACCACTCATGTGTCTGAGTGAGACCCTCTTAGCGGATGTCCACATCACTAGGGGATTTGGTGACAGCACCAAACATCCAGTCTTCTGCAAACGTGGCCAGCCATAGCCCACTGGTTATGCCCTGCACCTCAGAAGAGTAAATCACGCATAACAAAGGCCTCAAGACAGAACACTGGGTTACTCCACTAGTTACGAGTCTACTGCTTGAGGGGGCTACCCCTATATTGAGTAGGTGGGTGCTGTCAGTGCGCCAGTGTGCTACCCATCTGGTAACATATGGATGGATGCCTAGTTGAGAGCGTATATCTATTATGCTCAAGTGGGGACTACTGTGAAAGTCTTTGGCCAGGTCAAGGTAGGCAGTGTGCACTGTCTCCCCGTCATCCATGGTTTTGGTGACTATGTCAAAGAAGTCAACCAAATGTAGCAGACATGATTCCCCCCTTGACAAAGCCAAACAGTGTGTGATTGAGTGTGTGGAGGTCACCAATGTCTTTGTTAATGATGCTCATGATAATCTGTTTCATGGCCTTGCAGATCAGGCTAGTTAGGCTGATGGATCTATAATGTGCCAGATCAGTGGATGCTCCACCTTAGTGTTAAGGGATGACAGTGGGTGTCCTCCACTCAGCTGGAACAAAAGGTGGTATTCAGGCTTTGGTTGAATACAGTGCCTAATAATGCTGTAGGTTCATGCTTGAGGTCATGTAGGATGCATCCTGTGATGTGATCGGGTCCCATGGAGGCTGTATTCCATGACTTTGAGATAGCAGTGATGACCTGTTCCCTAGATATAAGGCAAAGGGGGCAGGTACTGGGGATGTCCTGCTGTACTGATGGGGAGGACAGGGGGTGAAGCTTTCACTGACTCTGTCACTCAGCAAGTTTGGTATATCTACAGCATTTGTATATCTGGTGTCCTTGACCACAACTTCTGAGCAGGTCTGGATGCTTCTTTTGAGGTTGCAGACATATGTGAAGAAAGAAATATAGGTTCATAGATTCATAGGTGTGTACTAGGCTAATGGCCCTGGAGCCTTTACAAGCCTAGCCCATAGAAGTGCCCTGACATCATGCTGCCCGATGTTAGTTCCCAGTGCCTCTATCAAGTAGAGCAACTGGAGTGATCCCCAGTGTGAATTTTCTATTTCCCATCCACTCATCAAGAATTCTCTTGAAGAGGGCCAGTGAGGTGCTCTGCTTGACATGCATGGAAAGTCTATTCCAGAGCATGGGCAGTCTCTGGGTTATGAACCTCTCCCTCCAGCATGTTCTGTTGATTGTGGTAATGAGGTTGACATCTCTGGAGTATGTGGTGCAGAGGGATTGGGATTTCTTTAGATGTAGCATTTCTAACAGAGCTGGGCAGACATGGTTTTGTAAGTTAAGTAGAGCTCGCCTCTTAGTAGATGATATGACAGAGAATAGCTGGATTTTTTTGAGTCTGTCCATGTAGGACATGTGTTTAAGGCCTAGGATCCTCTTTGTGAGGTGCTTTTGTGGCCTTTCCAGCTGTTGCATGTGTCTTGTGAGGTACATGCCAAATGAGGCATTATACTCGATGATTGGCCTAATGAGGGAAGAGTAGAGAGAGATGATGACATCTTTCTTCCTGGATGCAAAACCCTTGGTAATGAGATGTGCCACATAGAAGGACTTTCTGACCACAGTGGCAATGTGATGGTCGAAGGAGAGGTTATTGTCAACCTGTGTCCCCAGATCTCTTATAACGCTTTCAGTGTTCAGAGGGCTCCCATTGATGTAGTAATTAGTGGCAACTGAGTTTTAACCAAAGGTGATGATGATGCATTTTTTGGCATTAAGCTTAAGGCCATGTTTTCAACACCAGTCACTGGTCTCAGTGAGGCCTTTCTGTAGGATGTCTATATCACTTGGGAAGTTAATAATGACTCCCAGCTTGCAGTCGTCTGTGAACTTTGTCAGCCAGAGTCCATCTGTGTTGTTCTGGACTTCTGAGAAGTAAATGCCAAACAGGAGAGGACCCATGACCAATCCACTCATGACTGGTTGGCAGTCACATTGTGGTTTCTATCTGTGAGCTAATTTGCAACTCACCTAGTGATATAGGGTTTGATGCCTAGTTTGGTGAGTTTATCAATAATTTCTGATTGGGGCATGGTCTTGGCCAGATTGAGGTAGGCTGTATGAACTGCCTTGCCCTCATCCACAGCTTTGGTGATTGACTCAAAGACGTCAACCAGGTTGGGCAAGAATGATCTACCTTTCACAAAACCAAACTGTGTGGGATCTAGAGTTTGGAGATTCCCTATATCCTTCTTAATTAGGTCCATGAAGATGTGCTCCATAGCCTTACATATCAGACTTGTCAGGCTAATGGGGTGATAATTCTCTGGGTCTGTAGTCATTCCCCCTTTATGGAGAGGGATGTCTGTAGCACTGTGCCATTCGATAGGGACAAAGCCTGAGGTGAGGCTGTGATTGATCAGGGCACACAGATGTGGTGCCAGTTCACTTTGTAGTTCATGTTGAACACATCCAGGGATATTGTCGAGTCCCATGGATGCTGTATTCATGACCTTGGACAATGCAGTTTTAACCTGTGCTGCAGTAATGCTGGATGCCTGACATTCCACTGGAATTGTGATTGGTCCTTTAGCGGGGAGAGAGGGGTAAAGTTGGCACTGAATCTGTCAGCCAGCATGTTGGCAATATCTGTTGGCTTAGTATAGGAGGTGTATATGACTGTCTGTAGTGGATGTCGCCAATGTGGGCTCGGAGTTTGCTTTGCAGGATTTCAGTAGTGCACTTAATTGCTTGTTCAGGTTAAGGAGACATTGCTTCAAATTGGGCACCTGCTCCTTCTTGGTCTTGGACAGCAATATTTCAGTCTGATATAAAGTGTATTTATTGCAGATGTCCACCAGACAGGTTTACTTTTCCTTGCAGTGGATGATGTAGTCCTGCCGGGTATGCCTGACCCCATGCAACTATACAAATGCACATACAGTGCTTTGGCATATTTGTGGATATTGGTGCCAGTTCTTACAGAGGGGGAGGGGTATGTTAAGCTGTTTATACCATCATGCAGGAGGCTGTAATGAACCTTGGAGATGTCTGAATGTCTGACGCTAGCTAGATGGGCATTGTGGGAGATGGTTACTGCAAATATGACCACTTTATGGTTGGTTTTACCATGTTGGAGGATACTGTAGGGATGCTGCAGTGGTTACCCATTTTGTTTAATATCAACTCTAAGAGATTTTCACCTCATGTGCAGGTGGTAATTAGCACTTCCAAGGTGTTTGCGCTGCCAAATTTTATGAATCTCTGGGCATTTGTGTGCTGACATGAGTAGTTCTTTCAATCTATCTTTGGATACTTAATGTCACCCAGGATTAGAGTACAGAGTTGAATCTTGATAGAGTAGAACAGGTCCATATAGGCAGAATGGGCTTCCTGGTGACATGTGGTGTCCGGTAGCTAGCTATGATTTGAATAGGGGTCTTGTCAATGGATAACTGCACCTGGAGTGTTTCCTGTGTGTCTTATTGTCTTACCAGCTGGGAGGTGTACATGTCTTTAATATATAGTGGCACCCCACATCCCTTGGTTTTACTGCCCACACGTTGGGGTCTGACTGTATGATAGGATGGGTGACCATGTAAGGCTGGGGTGCTTTCTGCAGCTTTGAACCATGTGTCTGTGCCTGCACAGATCTCAGCATTTTCCAGGGTTAAGACTGCTTGCAATGCATGCAGATTCATGCTTAGACTCCTAGCATCTAGCAGCTTAGCCTTAAATTTGCGATTTGTTGACGGCTTCATGTTGGTAGCAGTAGCGTCACCACTTTTCCTAATAAAGGCACTATAGGGGTGGCAGGAGCCATGGCCAGAAGCCTGAAGGCCAGGGCAGACAGATGGAGGCCATCTCTGGCAAAGCATCATGGTCTGTTGATCATATCATCCCAGGCTGTCAGGTACTGGATCCCCCTGGAATGGCACCAGAAACCAAGCCAATTGTTAAGGTCAATCATTTCCTGATTGTATTGCAGCATCATTCTGGGTGATGGCAGAATGCTGATTAAGGCAAGGGACATACCTGCCTGGGACACATAATCAGCGGGCTCAATCATGTGTCCCATCATATAGTCCAGGGAGGTACGCCTCAGGTCAGGCACGTCAACATGGACTATGACAGATGCATAACAGTAACTGTTGTTGAGAGACAACAGTGTGTATGTGATATGGCAGATTCTGGCACCTGACAGACAAGTAACCATGACCTTCTCCATATACAGCCTGGTCAGATGCACATCTGTGTGTCTCACAAAGGAGTCTCCTTTGACTAATATGTTTAATTTATGGTGATGCATTTGTGGCTGTGGGACACAGGTGTGTGCTATGCATAGTATATGGTGTGCATGGCTGTGGAGTTTGCATGTGTTTTTGCCTCAGAGGTCTCCTTTGTTTGGGGATGTTTATGTTGAGGACCTCTGCATATGTGGGTGTGTGTTGTGTAGGTGTGGGTGGCGTCTGAGGTGTACTGATTGTGTTGACAACCTTTTTGGTGCCAGATATGTGGGCTTAAGAGGGAGAGAGCATGGACTGTAGGTTCCTAATGCCATTGCATCTCTCACAAATTGTGTTCCTTGGTGGTGTTTGTAGATGGTTGTCCATGTACATGAGGCAGTTGCTACACTGTGTCAGGATGCCCATATCCACCAGACTAGCAGGGGAAACTGTAGGACATTGTCCAGCCATATTTGTCAGAATCTGATGGAGGAAGGCCAGGGAGACCGAAGGGGTGGGCCTACAGCCTAGGTGCTTAAAAGAAACATAGGAGGCTTACACTACCGCATACAATATAGACACGCTATAAACAAGCAGTAATAGGTCCAACAGAAAATATGCAGTTGAACACCTTAGAGAACATGCTGCAAGTAGCAGGAAACAGCAGGATGAGGAGGGAAATGCATGATGTAAATTCACTATACTGTGTTGAGAGATGATGGACTATGACGTGGGAGTTAGCGGAGGATAGTGTTAGCAAATGTGGATGTGCAGGGTGTGTACATAATGGAGACCAATGTATGTGGTTCTGTGATGTGTTCCTCTCTTCTTGTATTTAAGGAGGGATGTTCAGATGGAGGAACCCACCTTTTTCTGCAGCTGAGAATGAAGTTATAGTTGATGGCCTCAGACTGCATCATGCCATCCTGCTGTTGAGGAGTTGCCATAATCAGGAACAATGCACTGCACTGCAGGCAGACCTTGTTGCATCAGTAAATCACATCGGGCTACAAGAAATAAGCTATGAGCAGGTCTGACACCCAGCCACCGACATGATAAATACTGTACGGCAAAGGGACACAGCTGTGGCCAGGGAACATGCTGGCACTGGTGGAGGGCCTGCAACACAACAACCACTCTCAGCCACAGAGGAGTCCCTAACAAACCTGGATTCAGCCACCAGCTTGCAAGCATCCATCAACCGTACATCGTGGAGGTGGGTGTCACAGCTTCACAGCAGACAAGCGTCCAGGGAAGCCTCCTGTAGTCATCACTTTAATACTATAGCAGTCATACTGGCAGCCTCAGCATACCTGTACATGGATGTCAGGTCAGTCTGCATTAGGGGAGTTGTAGTGCACACACGTGCACACATACTCAGAATGCCAGCAATGTGGGGAGTACCACAGTTTGTACTGTACATGTTGATATGCATATACACACATATTATCCTGTATCAATGCCACATTTGTGTTTGCTGACAATATCTCTCACCCACAATTCCATAGGTACATCTGGTGTGGTCAGAGTCCAACAATCTGTAGCCAGTGAGTGTAAAACTGTTTTGTTATGGCTCACCTATACCCTAGGAATGTTAAGGGCTGCCAGTTTTCCATGGATACAATTGTTAACCTTAGCCATAGTACAATACTTGTATGATCAGTTGTGGAGGGGTTCACTGCAGTGCATTGAATTGGTAATCACAGTAGCACATTTGCAGGAGCTGTAACATATTTGCACGTATTTTTGTGAAGGTGTATGCAGTCTACTATATGAGGGCAATAATATGGTGGAGATGGGTGCACTGTGTTTTAGGTGAAGGTCCATCACATATACTGACATGTTACTTAACTCACAGGTGTATAGTACTGGCAACATTAACCAGACATAGCTGCACTGCATGTTGTTAAGGGCCTGTCTTGCCTGTGCCTGTTGTGGTCTGCTTGTGTGTTGTCCATGGGATCAGTAATAAGGTGTGGTATGTATAATGCAGTTGTGGCACCTCACGTGTGTGTGTGTGTGTGTGTGTGTGTGTGTGTGTGTGTGTGTGTGTGTGTGTGTGTGTGTGTGTGTGTCTGTGGATCAGCAGACATAATACTTCAAGTATTAATGTAGTCATGTTGTTTTCCTCCTCACAGGTGGCCATAGGGATTGGAGTGTGTCCTCTTCACAACCTGATGTCAATGTCTCATCAGACTGTGATGATGATGATGGTGGTGGCCATAATGAGGCACAGGTGGGGTTGTTGGGGGTTGCGTCTGTCCCATGGGTTGACATCCCACTTCCTCCCCCAATGTCCCTGCAAACAGTCAGTATGCCCACATATACCCAGTCCCTTGTGGCCATAGATATTGGACAGTCAGAGGGTGGTGGCATCAAACAGGAGAGTGTGGCAACTATGGCATCTGTGACTGTAGACACTAGTCATAGCCAGAGAGCTGGTGAGGTCCCACACAGGCAGATTGACAGGGATGCTTGAAGGAGGACTGCTGCCCATCCACCACCTGTCGCAGGTGTCACATCATGAGTCACTTGACACATGTTTCGGTCCATCATGGAGGCACAGGCACATTCTGAATGCAAAACCAGATGGATGCTCAGGATTATGGATGCATCACTGTCTGGCATCCATGACGCCATCCACAACATTGGTGATGCCATGCATCATTTCACTGATGTAGTACACAGATGGTGGGGTGAGACTTTGTCAGTCCGTAACTGCACATTGTCTGTGCTGGAACATGTAATGGGAGTAGGGTGTCAGACATATGGACATAGGTCAGCACCAACATCAGCTGAGAGTCCACATGGCCATGTACAGTCACACTCCCGTAGTGGCAGTACCACCAGCACTACAGAAGGGCAGGTTCTGTCCACACCATGCCATGGCAGGCCATGGGCACTTGGTCCTGGGTGGTCCTCTGAGGGAGACGGACCCAGCAGACACCAGTCACCTTCAGCAAATAGTACCGCATCTGACCCTGGGTATGGTGGTGCCTGTGGCACTCCTGGCAGATCCAGTTCCTGTATTATTGCCTGGATATGTTGAACTGTATATTCTGCCATGTGCAGTGCACAGCTGTCCAACATGCCCTCATGTAGGGTAGCACAAGACTTGACTGTGTACGTGCACACAATCACACATCACTGTCACATGCAGGTCAGCAACAGACACACACAACTCCTCTCCATGGTCCAGCTGACCAGCACCCCTCCAGACACACACACACAGACACACACACACACACACACACACACACACACACACACACACAATGTCAACTGTGTGGAACAGCCTAGGCCTTTGGCAACGCCACACCACACCCTGTGCACGTGTGTCATGATACCTGTGCCAAATCACTGTTCATCCATACCATCAATGCAGGGACATGCAAATATGTGTCTGATGCACAGGGTGACTATAGTACATTTAATGACAGTTTGTAGTACAGTAGTGTTGTGCCCTGTAAGGTGCTGTCTGCTGGGATGTGTCATGAGTACACATCAAAGTGTATGTACCTTTGTTCCATAATGCTGCATTGGTACTAGTATTGCTGAGTGACTTATCTCCAACACCTTTTTCTGTTTCTGTTCCATGGGTCTATTTATGCCATGGAGAGCTGATGTCAATACAGTACCTCAGAATGGCATGGTGCCAATGCAAGAATGTGACTTTGCCAAGGTACAGCTGTATATGTGTGCATGGTTACCTAGATGCGTATGTGTAGAACAGTGTGTCAGGGACAATTGGGACAGACAGCATAATCTTGCATGCATACCCTGTGACACAACATGCTACACCTGATACATGTCACCTGGACGTTCAGTAGGATCATAGGTTCATAAACAGTTACTAGAGTAATGGTCCTGAGGCCCTTACAAGGCTAGCCATTAGTTTATCCCCATAAAGAAACATCAGTTGGCACCTATTGTCCCTGTCAATGAGGGACACAAGTGGGACCCCCTGGGACAGAAATGTGGTGTCCCATCCACTGCTCACGGTTGTGCTTGAAGAGGGTCAGTGTGGTATTCTGTTTGATGTGTATGGGAAGTGTATTCCTGAGACAGGGCAGCCTCTGAGAGACAAACCTGTCTCTCCAGCAGGTTGTGTTGATGTTGCATATCAGATTCAGGCCTGTCATGCAGGTAATGCACAAGGAGTTAGACTTCTGGATATGGAGCAGCTGTAGTAGGGCAGGGTCCAACATTGCCTTTTAAACGTGACACAGCCCACCTCTGAGCAATCTGCCTGATACCAAGTGGAGCAATAGTGATTTGAGCCTGTCTGCATGGGACAGATGTTGGTCGCTATGGATTACCTCTGTAAGATATTTCCGTGGACTTTCCAGTTGATGCAGATGTCTGGATAGGTACATACCAAACAGGGCATTGTAGTAATATATTGGTCTATGGAGTGAGGACTATAGAGAGGTAATGCCCACCTTTTGTCTGGATGCAATCCCTTTACCTATGAGATGAACCATGTACAAGGCTTTTCTGACCACTGCCACTACATGATGGTTGAATGCGAAATTATCAACATGAGTACCCAGGTGTCTCAACACAGGTTGTGTGTTTAGGGGGCTGCCATTGATGTGGTAAACAGTGAGTCTGTGTCTTTTGCCGATTGGTATGATGACACAGTTTTTTGTGTTTAGCTTGAGTCCAGGACCTTGGCACCAGTCCATAGTTGATGTAAGACACTCTTGCAGTATATTAACATAATTTGGGGAGTCAATGACAGACAGCACCCAACTTACAGTCATCCACAAATTTGGTTAGTACTTAGAAATGTAGGTGGTGGCGGGTAGCACTCATGTCTAGATACATGTGAGTTAGTCAGGGGCAGCAGCTACTCAGAGGGCTTCAAAATGTATACATATTGCACATACATAGGCAAGACAAAGTAGGGTTGCCACCTTATCAAATGCCCAATGTGGGACACTTTTTGATGTAACATGAGAGTTGGCAGGACAAACCATACCCACGGTGAGTGCAACAAACAGAACCTCACTTTTTTGACAATAGGTAAGACTGCAATCCAAATTGTAGCTTGCTACAGGTCCCCCACTATGCCCCAAGATTCTCACTACACCTTTCTAAACATATTGGAAAATATTAATATACAACCAAACAAGTGGGTGATTTCAACTACCCTGTCATTACTGGGTAAACTACTCGTGTACCAACACCTTTGCCCAACGGTTCTTGGAATTCATAAATTCCAATGCCCTGGATCAACTAATCCATTGTCCCACCAGGGGCTCCAATATCCTAGACCTGGTCATTACCAACATGGGAAATCAATGCTCCACACCTATGGTCACCCCCTTGTTTGTCAGGTCAGACCATAAGCTAATCACCCTTAACATACACATCCCACCCCCACCCCCCAGTAAGAAAACCTCCATAAAAAACTTCTCCAAAGCCAACTTCATGCTACTCAAGTCAGAAGTTACAAACTTCATGACACCCATGCAGATGGGAACTGAAAGTTCGACTGCTGAGTCCTACACTAAGGCACTATATGGGCACATCCACTCATGCATGAATCGTGCCATCCCAAATAGAACCAAGATGCTCTCTTCCAAAAAAAGGAAGCCAATCTGGTGGTCCTCTGCCATAAACAAACTTTACAACAAAAGGAAGAAACTGTTGCAGAAAAGAGGAAAATCCCAGGATGCAAAAAACTTCCTTACCAGTCTCAGTAAGAAGCTGAGATCCCTCATAAAATCCTCCAAAGCTAGTTACGAAAATAAAATTGCAGAAGATTCCAAATACAACCACAAGGCATTCTATAACTATGTCAAGAATCTAAATGGCAATGCTCAGATCTGCTCTGAGCTACAACAGAATGGCATTAAATATAGTGATCCCAAGGATATTGCCAATATCATGGCAGATCGATTCAGTGCCAACTTCACCCCCCTCTCACCCCCTAAATGGCGCATCTCAATACCGGAAGATTGACAAAGTCTGGTAATAACGGCCACACAGGTAAAAAACACACTCTCCAAAGCTAAGAATACAGCATCCATGGGACCAGATGACATCCCGGGCTGTGTACTACATGAGCTACAAAATAAACTGGCACCTCACCTAAGTGTCATGTTTAATCATACCCTCACCTCAGGCTTTGTGCCCACTGAATGGCGCACAGCTACAGTTATCCCACTCCACAAGGGGGGATCCACTTTGGATCCCAGGAACTACCGCCCCATCAGTCTGATGAGCCTGATCTGCAAGGCCATGGAATGTATTATCATGGAACTTATAAACAAAGACACTGGCAACCTTAAAACACTGGACCCCACCCAGTTTGGGTTTGTGAAGGGCCAATCTTGTCTCCTGAACCTAACTGACTTCTTTGAATCAGTCTCCAGAGCCGTGGACGAGGGTAAGGCAGTCCACACAGCCTATTTGGACCTCACCAAGGCCTTTGACACCATCCCCCACTCTGGAATCATAGATAAACTTACTAAGCTGGGCATTAATCCCTACGTCATTCGATGGGTTTCCAACTGGCTTACTGACAGAACCCACACTGTAAAAGTAGCTGACTCCAAACCCAGCTCCAGACAAGTGACAAGTGGAGTACCTCAGGGTTCAGTCCTGGGACCTCTCTTGTTTGGCATCTACTTCTCTGAAGTACAGGCCAACACTAATGGACTCTGGCTAACAAAGTTCACAGATGACTGCAAACTGGGAGCCATTATTGAATCCCCAAATGATGTGGAAACTCTATAAAAGGGCCTTACAGAAACAGATGCTTGCTGCCAGAGCCATGGGATCAAGCTCAATGCCAAGAAATGTATAGTTATCCCCTTTGGGAAAAAACATGTACCTGTGAATTACCACATAGCTGGCAGTACACTAAACACTGAAAGTGTGATAGGGACACAGGTGGACAGTGGTCTCACCTCCAATAACCACATCGCCACAACAGTCAGGAAATCAGGAAATCCTTCTATGTAGCACATCTCATCACTAAGAGCTTTTCATCAAGAAGAAAGGAGGCCATTGTCCCACTCTACTCATCCCTCATTAGACCCATCACAGAATACAATGCCCCATTTGGTATGTACCTCTCAAGACATCTGCAACAACTGGAAAGGCCGCAGAAATACCTCACTAAAAGAATCACAGGCCTAAAGCAGATGCCCTATGCTGACCACCTTAAAAAACTCCAGCTATACTCTGTCGCATATCGTCTACTCTGAGGCAATCTCTGCTTAACATACAAGGCCATGTCAAACCCAGAGCTGTTGGACATGCTACACTTAAAGAAATCCCAATCCCTCAGAGCTACAAGCGCCAGGGATCTAAATGTTGTCATCACAATAAACAAAACATGCTGGAGGGATAGGTTCCAGACCTAGAGACTCCCCAGACTCTGGAATAGACTGCCCATACATGTCAAGCAGAGCGCCTCTTTGGCCCTCTTCAAAAGGATCCTTGATGATTAGATGGGAGAAAGGAAATTCACCCAGGGGATCACGTCAGTCACCCTGCTAGACAAAGGTCCAGGAAAGTAAATAGTGTGGGAAGAAATAACCAGGGAATTGTTATGGCTAGGCTTGTATAGGCCCTAGGGCTGAGAGCCTAGTACCAACCTATGAACCTATATAACAGCTTATTTTTGCAGCATTTGCCTAGATTATGCTATTTCTCATAACATTTAGGTGTTTGTGATTTAAAATGACTGTTTTATGCAACTATTAGAATGATGTAGGTAATGTTTGTTGTCCTACACTCTCGGGACATTTGTATTGTTTTAGCACACACACACACACACACACACACAAACTGTCTTTGTTGAGAGTAGAACCCCGACCTGTCTAGTTGTACATACTATAGTGCTACATACATATCGCATGGGCCACGGAGGTTATGCATTTCTGGAGTGTCTGACACTACTGTTCTGGTGGATGACATCTGCAGATGCTGTAAAGGTTGCCAATGGGGGTTAACAGGGGTTAACAGGCTTGCACAGGCCCTTAAAACTGTATAACCATTACACACACACACACACACACACACACATGCAAGACAGCCACACTGCTGCAAGGGGATATGCTTATACACACACATACAGTCACAGAGTTGCTGGTTTTGAGATTAGAACCCCTACCTATCTTGTTATATAAATTAGAGTACTACGTACTTATCGCATGTGTCATGGAGCTATTGTGTTTGCAGGTTGTCTAACTGTCCTTCTAAGGTGGATGATATCAATAGGCCCTGAAACGGTTGCCAGTGGGAGGGTTAACAGGCCCTTAAAATTGTATAACCATCACACACACACACACATATGCACACACACAGGTAAAACAGCTGCACTGCTGCAAGAGTATATGCTTACACACACACATACACTCACAGAACTGCCAGTTTTGAGAGTAGAACCCCTACCTATCTAATTAGGCCCTGTAAAGTATGCCATGTGGAGGTTAACAGGTAGGCACAGGCCTTAAAATGTATTACCATTGCACACACATAGGCAAGACAGACACACTGCTGCAGTGGGATATACTTACACACACACACTCACAAAGTTGCCACTGTTGGGATTAGAAACCCTACCTATCTAGATGTACATACTATAGTGCTACGTATTTATCGCATTTACCACTGAGCTTATATGTTTGGGGAGCGTCTAACTGTCCTTCTAAAGTGGATGACATCAGCGAGCCCTGTAAAGTAAGCTAATGTGAGTGTTAACAGGTAGGCATGGGCCTTAAAATGTGTTAGCATTGCACACACATAGGCAAGATAGACTGCTGCAAGGAGATATACTTATGCACACATACAGTCACAGAGTTGCCATTGTTGGGATTATATCCCCTATTGCATGCACCACAGAGCTTATGTGTTTGAAGAGTGTTTGCCACTGCTGTTGGGGTGGATGATAGTAGCTGTTGACAGGGAGGTCACTGTTGTGGAGGACACTAGTAACAGGACAGGGCCATAAAATAATTGACTATTGCACAGGCATAGGCTTGTTGGGCATGTGTATGCTGCTGTGAAATATATACATACACATACACACAAACACACACACGCACACACACACACACACACACACACACACACACACACACACACATGACACACACGACACACACACGGTGGCTGATGTGAGATTAGACCCCCTACCACCTACTAATACAGACTACAGCTCACCACACTACTTGTCCATGTCACTGGTAACAATTGGTGTGCAAGTGGCTGCAGCACTACATCACTCTAAACTTTTGTGTGTCTCTCTTCCCCCTCTCTCTGTCTCTCTAAATATAATATATATATTACCTATAAATATGTATCTATATAAAACTCTACAGATACATAAATATCCTATATGTGCCACATACTGATAGATAAGGGTAATCATGTCTGATGGGGATAGGGAGAGACAATTAGATATATTGACATCTCAGTTCTATAGACAGATGAGGCTTCAGACATGAGATAAAATTAGCTAATTGTAGGAGCATGCCCATTGTGACCATCAGTACTTAAATGGGGACTCCAGTCCAGACCTATCTGTACTCTAGTCTGGGATTTTGTGTGCTACAGCCAATTGGCTGCTGCACCTGATTACACTGTCCAGCACCTCCCTGATATAATGCCCAAGAGATTCCCCAGCTGTGTGCTGGCCATAATATCTGACTCATACCTAGGGTGTGTACAGATTGTATTAGACTGAACAGGGTTTTTCATCATATGTCTAGTATGTTTTACATAGCAATCTTATCTCCTGGTGCATCAGTGGCAGATCATTATAGACTGGACGTGAAGAACTGCCGACAGACATTTGAGTTACTGACTCCATACACAACAGGGAACCCATGCTACTGCACGACCTGTTCTACTCTGCACTTTCTACATCTGTCTGGCCAGTGTTTCATCTTTCTCCTTATATGTGGCCCTTTTTCCTGCTCCTGTTCCTGGCTTTGTTCACATTTGCAGCTCTATGTAGTTGTAGGTATGCTGTGACTGGAGTGCAAGATGTAACACCACACACAGGGTTACAGACTTCACACCTCTGACTGTACCTGTTCTGCAGGATGTCCAGCACTGGGCCCATATGTCTGCTCTGATCCTCAGACAGTTTGTGTTGTATTGGTATTATAATGCTACATGGTGCCCATACCTCTCAATCTCTTACAGCAAGAAATCTGGACAACGCCATATATATAAAAGTGGGACACAGGCCCAAAAATAGGGACATTTTTTTAATATTGCTCTTACAAACTTAGTTTATAGAATAACAGATTTGTATTAGCATGAATTTTCTGAAGGTTATGAAGTGTGCATCTCAAATGTCTGTCAATATGTTCTAATGTCAACCTTTATTGATTTACCACTAGTTATCCAGAAAACTGCAATGTTATGAAACATGGACCAGAAATATGATGCAGAAATGTGGACATTCTGCAAAACATTGTACATTTGAGAGGTATGATGGTACCCACTGACTTGTAAGTACAGGCACAGTTATGTGATGGCCTTTACATCCTGCTGCTACTCTGACTTGTTACAACCTGCTATTCTACTTGCCACCATCTAGGTTACTCAGAGCTGTGTACTGCCTATATCTATGGCCCCCCTATCCCTCCATTGTCTCTGATTTTGTCCAGCTTTCTTGCAGTAACAAACAGTGACATATGGACAGTCTGTAGAACTCCTACCATAGGTGTAGCTCACATGCAAAATAGTAGGTGCAGCCAGACTCGAACCATAAACACCATCAACCATGGGAATGTATTTAGTCCACTAAGCCACAACAGCCACTAGACCATTCAGTTTAATTCTTGACACTATCAATCCCAGATATACATAGCACATTGACCCCTGCATATTGTGGACATGGAACATATCACCAGCTTGACTGGGACAGCCCTGGGATTGTGTGGTCTGCTGCTATTAACTTGCAAACATGTTACTGTAGTTGTATGGGAACACGGGTGTGTTAAGGTTAGGGGACTCTAGCACTGACAGTTATGCATCTGTCCTATGACCCCACTGTTTGTCACTTCCCTCACACAATGGTGGGTTTTGCTGCCTTGGGGTCTACTGCATATTATGGGGTGGCCAGTATTGGGCAGAGAGTTCTTGTTGTCGCACATAACTGTCAGTTGTCTGCAGGTATCCCAGTAGCCCACTCTATTCCCTTGCATACATGCAGCAGGTCCATACATATGCTACCATAGTCTAGTACCCCATACATTTGTTGTAAAGAAGAGTGACTTACCTTGTGCCTGCAGCAGTTGAGATCACAGTGCTTCAGGACTGACTGTGTTGGATGCACACAGTACACAGCCAATACATGGTAAGGTACAGGTTGTGTGATGTAGCTGGCATTCTTTTTACTATGTATGTGAGTCAGAGTGAGGTGTCAGTCCCTAGGTCCCTTGGATGAGACTGCATGTGCTATGTGCTGCCTCTTTGTCAAGGCCAGGGCATACTGGGCATGCCTACATCTGGCTACAAGGACAGGCTCAGGGGTTTCATCCTTCGAGTCCCCCTGTGGCTGTGGGGAACTTGGCACTGGTAGGGGGCTGTGTGTCCTTTCCCTGTGATGTTCCTGCCACAGCTGTTTCCACAAGATCATATTGTGTAGCATGGCACATACTGTGAACATGTGTGCACATGTGGCTGGAGAGTACTGCAGGGCTCCACCAGGTATATTGAGGCAGTGGAACCATGACTTGGGCAGCCCAAACACATGCTCTATGATGTTTCTGGTTTGTGCATGTGCTTTATTATGTCATTCTTCAGTATGTGTGTGTGCATTTCTGATGAGTGTCATCATCCATGGGTCCAGTGCATAGCCAGCATCCCCCAGTAGATGGCCGTACGGGATGTCCCCCCTGGCAAATGACTGGTACAGCTGTGATGCATGCCAGATCTGGGAGTTATGATAACTGCCAGGGCTGCCAGCAAACACATTCATGATAAAACCCTGGGCATTGCACATGACCTGGAAGTTGATGGAGTGATACCTCTTGCTGTTAACATAGACTCTACCCTCCTCACTGGATGGTGCTTTTATGTGCACATGAGTGCAGTCTATGGCACCCTGTACCTCAGTGTAGTGTGCTACATGGTGGAAGTGATGCATATTGATGGCCCTCACCTCAGGGATGCGGGGTAAACATATGTGCTCACTGGCATGTGTTTGCATGGCAGCCAGGAACAGGTTGAGTTCCCTGGATGCAGATGCCTGTGAGACCCCCATCATGTCCCCAGTAGGTCTTTGAAAAGTACCTGTAACTAGTATTCTAATGGCTACACATACCTTTGTTTCCATTGGGATGGGTTCCCCTCTGTTGGCTCTGGGTCTGCGCTGAGGGTGGCAAAGCTTGGCGAGTTCTTGCAGTATGTTCCTGTTCACCCTGTAGCACTCTATCTCCAAATCATGTAGCCCCTGAAAGGTTACCCTGGGCCTGAACACTCTTCTCCTTCTCAGTCTAGGCCTATAGTCAGCATCAGCACCAGCATTGACCTCAGCCTCTAGCATATACAGATGTAGCAGAGCAGCAGCAGACCCTATCATTTTGTCAGTTAAAATTCCCAAGTATTTACTCCAATGGTGCCAAGTATGTGAGAAAAATCAGATTGAAGGGTGTATGCATATTTTATAGTGGTGTGCTGCAGTTGCAGCCTGTGTGATTGTCTGACTGTGATGCATTCCACCTGCCAGATCTATCACTGAAGGTTTTGAATGGCCCAGTGTCAGTAGAACAGGGCTTATCAGTCATTTATACTTGATTGGTTTTCCCAGGCCATTTCCTTGTATTATTTTTTAATTCCTTTCACTGCTAAGCACTGGGGCATGGTGTGCAAACCCGTGGCACTAGTATAAACAGTGCTCAGCAGTTTAGACACACACCCCTGTTTAGCTGAGCACAAACAGGTGCCAGTGAGCTCCAATCCACTTAAACACAGCGTAACACACCTCCTTTTGATGTCAGCTACATGTTCTACTAACACCAACACAATTCTGGCACTACATGGGTTTTATATGGCCCATTTTTACTATTCAGTAACCCAAGCTCATTTGCATACAGATACTTGCATATTCCCTGGATACTTCACTACTCCAGGGCCTGCCTCCTTAACAACCACTGAATCCTGCCACTGTAGACTCTGCATACAGGGCACTATAATGCATTATTTTTGGAAATGTCTTATTTTCAGTTTTTCAACATTTTAATATTTTTTTTGCATAATGGTATGTTTGCACATTCCTCCGTGCCACACAAACATAATGTGTGTATTAAAAATATATTTTATAATGATTTGCATTGATTTTTGGACTCACTTGGCATAGTTTTGGCCATTTCCATCCTTACATTGCTATATCCAACCTTCTTTTGGGGCTTTTATAGCCCCTGTTTAACTTTTACATTTCTGTACATGGTTACTTTCTGTGTACATTTCTGACCCCAACACGTTTCCTACACAGGTACTGTTCAGCTTATTGGATCACAAATCACCCTCATTTGCATGGATTTCACCTGTTTATGAGGTGATTTGCAGTTCACACCCCTCTGCTCTGTTTACTGGATCACTCGGCTGCCGGTTTCCATGGTGGGGCCGTGCCACTATGCCTACATGGAAAATCACTCCGTGTAAGCTTTACTGAATTCCCTCCTGTATCTATGCATTCTGCTGCTAAGGAGAATTATCATGAATTGACTATATTCTTCCTTTTTCCAGCCAGTCATAAAAGACAGTACACTGGTTGCAATGTACTGCTCCAGCCACTTTGCCCAGCTAGAAAGACTGCAATTTTTTTCAATTAAAAATATGAAAGGACTTAAGTTCCCTTAGCTAACCAAAACTCTCACACTTTTGTCCATCTTCTAGTGACTCCTATGTGTCATCTCTGCCTTGGTTTCCAGAATGTGAAAGGCCTAGTCCTACCAGGCTTCAGAAACACTGAGGACATGGCTCTACTTAGAATAAAAGGAATGTTTTACAAGGAATGCACTAAGCGCAGAAGAATAATGTATATGTCCATAGGACTTCATGGACTTCCACAGGATTCACTACACAATCAAATGATTATAAGAATCATGCAGATATTAAAAATCTCAATATTCTACAAATGCTGAATGAAATCAATATTTTTTTATGTTGGAAAAACATTTCTGAACACACAGCATCATTTTAGAAAACTCAGGAAAAAATACCCTAATATAATAAAATTATAAAGCTGTTTTGCTATTCTTTTTAATGGGCAATATGATACCCCTTTGTTTCTTCTGTGATACTGCTTGTTCATGAGTGCAAGATTATCAGTTGCACCCTCCTTATTAAAGTTCTCATATGTTTCATAAGGGTAGTGAAGGTAAGATCAAAGTTATTATCATTTATAAATAATTTAGGTGGACATCTTATAAAGGTTTGCAAACCTTTAGATGTAATGTTTTTAGGAAAGCAAAGTGCCATTAGTTTAATGGTGTAGTTTTTAATTAAAACAAGTCAGTTGCAAGAGAAGGAATGATTCCTACAAGACTGTTTACAACAGCCAACTCATCAGAGACAGACTTAAGTCTACATATTATACATGTGGCAGGGTGAAAGGCTGGTGATTTAGAATTAAGGACTAGTAGGCCTGTAAAATAAAAAGGAAAAATATTTAAACAAAAAGAGGGCTTTAGAAAAACATCATCTCAGACCATTCTGTGATTTCCAAGTCTCCATATTACCTAAGAATTTGCCATATATTTTTGTTCTGAAAACCATCTATAGGAAAACACCACACTGTCACTGCTTATAATTAGGGAATTTTCTTTCATTTCTAACTCATTCATTTTGCTATCATGCTCCTTGCTGCTTTTTCTAGATCACACATTTTAGCATTTTGTTAGGTAGTGACTGACTTCAGATAATTGTACTGGATTTCAGCATACACACATCTGCACTGACCACAAGCCTACTGCTGATATAAGCTTTGCTAGTTCAAATGACTCTTATGAATTATAAAGTAAGGAATTTTTTAATGTTTAAGAAATGGCAGTATGTGCTTCTTCTTCTCATGTTTAAAACATAATCACAACTTATTTTAATATGTGGCATTGTTTTTGATAAGGTGAACACATTTTAAAGGTAAGTTATACATTTTCTGGATCTTCTCTTCCGTTTCACCTTTTTCTTTTCTTTTTCTCCATTTTCATCTTCTCTTCTTGCAGCTTTTATTATTCTAATAAAAAGATGGTTTACGTAGCGCACTAATGATTTCCTTGGTCCATTACAGACACTGCACAGCTTCCACAAAGATGTGTCGTGCATTAGTGTGATGAAGGTTAACCATGCATTCATTCAATAAAGATGTGAGATACATTACTTCAAGAAAGATGTAATGTGCATGATTACTATGATGGGTGTGCCTCAGGGTTCAGCTCTGCGCATACTGCGGTTCATAATGGTGATGGATTGCATTAGCAAACAGAAGGGAAAGATCGACAAATCTGCTGTATGTAGATGATGTGGCATTACATGCAAGCTCTGAACAAGAACTTCAGCAGCTGAGAGGGGAATGGAATGCAAAACTAAAGCCACACAGGATGAAACTAAGTACAGATAAAACATCTGTAATGGCTGCAAATGGGGAAAATCAGAAGACGCTGAAAATTGCAAGAGATGGAAAATAGTGCAACAGGTTAGCAGCTTAAAGTATCTGGGAGGTGTTGTTGAGGAGAAGGGAAGTCTGAATGAGGGAGTGAAAGCTAAAATCAGAGGGGCTGCAACCAACTGGCACAGAGTGTTATGGGTAGTATGTAACAGAAGAATGAGAAAGCAGATAAGTTAAAGTGTACAAAACAGTGGTGCAACTAGTACTACTGTGTGGTACAGACACCTGGGCAGTGAAGGTACAGCACGTGAGGAAGCTAGACGCAATGGAGATGAATTGCCTGAGATGGGTGGTAGGCTGCACACTGTGGGACAGGTGAAGAAATGAGGGCATTTGAGCAGAAGTCCATGAAGCTCCAATTGTAGAGAAAGTCAAAGAGATCAGATTACGGTGGTTTGGGACATTTGCACAAAAGCAGAATACAATCTGGTAAAGAAGAAGATTTGAGACAGACAGGAAGAGGTAGATGGTTTCTGTGACAGAAGCCCTGTGACAGACATGACTGTTGAAGAATGTATGAAAGTGCCATTGAATCGAGGGAGATGGCGATAACTGATGTGACACCATGAACCCATGTAGAAAAATGGGAAGAATAAGGGTTCATGATGATGATGTGCATTATTACAATTACACTGTGATGCATTACACTACAGTAAGGATGTCATGTGCATTACTTCAATAAGGATGTGAAGGTTTCTTTAAGTATGTGTACATAATGTATCAAACTGTCATAGAAAATATTTAGTAACTGCAGTACTCAGGTCAACTGACAGCCAGGTAAAGCTCAAAATGAGTCAATATGTTTACTTGTTTAAATTTCTTTTGTTCATTGTTTATATTTCTGCTGTAATGTATTTAGTCATTAACTTATCGCCTCATATTACCCAACTGGGATCAACAGCACGAGTCTTCCATTTGTTAAGGAAACCGATAAATATAAAATCACTTGTTTACATTGTAAAATTGTATTGTCTGCTGAATAATGTGCCTTTTGCTTTAGGGTTTTCATCTGTGCTCAGGGATACCAATACGGTACTTCAACAGTAAAACTTACACATTTTGTGATAATTTGAGAGACAGACTTCTATATATGACAAAATTAAGATGCAACTCTTTATTCCTTGGAAACAACTAGTCTAAACATGACAACTGATAATGGAACAAGGGCTCTGCAGTTTCAAATCACCAGTAACAGGCATGTCTCCTTTTCAAAAAATATCCCAGGTTATGGATTGAGGTTTTTGTATGTTAACTACACATTCTTTATCAGTAAAAGAGTAAAGAGCCCTGCAAATAATTAAAACTGAGTATGAAAAGAATGGAACAATTTATGACTATTCAGATGGAACAGTTCTTAAGGGAAGCATCAAGGTGTAGTGTGTAACCATAGGTTTCTATTTGTTGTTGTATTACTTCTTGTGTATGAATTCAGGAATATTTCAGGATATTAGTTTTCAATATTTGTCAGTTTTAAGTATTTTATATTTGGTATTTTGTATTTAATTCATCTGAATTCAGTACTACAAAACAGACTCAATGAAATGTTTGATGTGACCTTTGACTTTTATGCTTTGGTTCTCTCTTCTGGGAGCCTCCTGGAAAACAATCACTGGCTAAGTGATATCTGCCTACAGCAGGACTCTTAAATAACTAAATGATGTATACTATATATCTAGGATTGGACAGATGACTAGAGGCATACTTGTTGTAGGTAACTGTCAAACTGCATGGCTGTCAATTTTATTGATACATACATGTGTGATACATACATGTGATGAAACTTGTACATAGGCTAATTAGTCATAATCTTAGCTTTTTAAAATACTTTAAAAATGAGCTTAAGAATAATAAAAGCTGAAGTGGTGATCATTCTAAATTGTAAAGAAACTGACAAGGTGACAAAGTATTTCTATGTTTGGCACTACTAACATTAGAAACCTTTTTCTTCTCACTCCAAATGTCAAAATGTAATAACATGTGAAACCTACTTACTGAATTTAAAACCCAAAAATGAAAGGTATTAGATACGGTGAGTTGTAGGATATAAAGTGAAGTTAAAAACTGTATCATAAGTCTGAGGATATCAGCCATTATGGAAGACCTTCAGGTCAGGACTATCTATTTCCCCATTGCTCTTATAAATAGGAGTTTTGGTGGTAGGAAGGACAGATGGCGATTTTAAACCTGCCTTAACATACAGGCTTTCCTCAGCCCTCTTCTTTTTCTAGTATTAGGCAAATTGCAGATAAATTATAACTCACGGTACAG
This sequence comes from Protopterus annectens, assembly GCF_019279795.1. NCBI lineage: Eukaryota > Metazoa > Chordata > Ceratodontiformes > Protopteridae > Protopterus > Protopterus annectens. The sequence continues at coordinate 210,032,712 of NC_056729.1, forward strand.
CAACAGGTACAGCAACCAAGTGTGCCAAAACCAGTATTTAAATTTTGTCTTTCAGATGACCTCAGGCTTTTCCATGTAAAAATAAGAAGGTGGGGTGCGAACTGAGAACATGAGTACTTCACAACTAGTGTCATGCTGCCTTCGGTTACCAGTAATATATTTAATTATTATCACAAAATATCTCAGCTTTCTCAAAATGATGCACTCCACCCCAGACTTGATCAGTATTATCCTGCATGTAGAACATGCAAATAAATCATCATGACAATTATTCGTTGCAGGCTACACACATACACTCACACACACACACACACACACACACACACACACACACACACACACACACACACACACACACACACATACACACACTACTACCAATACATTGATTCTAGTAAAGAGACTTGTTCAATAATCAGATGTCACACCAAAGAGAGCTGCTGCATTACTGGGGTGTGTGTGTTAATCCTATTGAAGGCACATTAATAATATGTTTTAATACCATGCCAAATCTATGCAGTGCACTAAGGAAAAAACTTGAAATACTTTGATGTTGACGAACCTTGTTGGTAAAGGAAAAGACTCCATCTCCTGTGTAGAATGAGTGATCACAATGTTAGTATGTTTAGAGTCACAATGTGCAGTAAGGCTTACCACCGTTCAGTATCTCTCTCTCTCTCTCTCTATATACATATATATATATATATATATATATTTCAAATAACACAGGAACCACCAAAGCAAGTCAAAAATGCGAACAAACTAGCAAGCTGGAGAGCAGGAGTCACAATTTGTATAAAATCCACTGAGTTTATTGTACAAATCGTAAGCGCTTTCACAAATAAATTTGCTTCATCAGACCTAACTGATCAGATGAGGTAATTTCCTTTTATACTCAATTGAATTCAAAATAACCAATCATTCGTTTACACATTTAAAAATATATAACACACAAATATATGCAAATGTGTGAGATAAAATTGTAAAATATCCTCTAATTAACCTACAAAAATTTTAAAAGACATAATAAAAATACATAATAACACTAATAAGTCTGTATTATTTCCTAAGTCTCCTGTTTCTTAGTTTTGCTGCAATAGCTATATGGTCATTTAGCCCCTTACCCAAATGGGCTCTAAGCCTAACAATTCATGTAAGTTCCTTTGTCTCGGTTCTATTAGATATATCTCCCAACCTCTCATCATCATATATTAACTCTAACACTCAAAGTCTAAACTGATGGCTATCATCATTCTCAATAGTGTGCTTTGCTAAGGCACTATACATATGTCCTCACCTATAGCAATACATGTGGTCGCGAATTCGTTCACGAAAGCGTCTATTCATTTTCCCTATATAGAAGGAAGAGCAGGTAATACACTGGGCTAAATATACAAGATTTTTACTATTAAAGTCAGCATTGATGTCAAAAATGTATATTGTATTAGTATTGGGGTGCTTAAACTCTATACCTTCATGTATAAAGGTGCAGAAGTTGCAAATTCCACATCTAGTGGTCCCCATACCAAGTCTCATTTTATGCATCTTACTTTTGGGATAACATAACCTTCTTTTCAAATTCTTAGTATTTTTACACAAAATATAAGGTCTCTCCCCCACTATTTGAATACCCTGATCATCTGTGCATAGTATATAGCAATTTTGTTGTAAAATATTCCTAATCATAGCATGATCTCTAGTATAGGAGAAAATAAAAGGTGTCCTATTCATTGTCCTTTTCACCATATGGGTGGCTGTGTTGGGCTCGGAAAAATACGGCCTAGCCCTAGTTTTCCTCATCTTATGTACTTCACAAGATATATTATTGACTTCACTTCTATCATAACCTCTATTAACAAAATGAGATGTAATATGTTCAATCTCAGATGACTATCTCTGTCAGTTAGCCTCGAACAGCGCATAATTTGGCCCTTGACAATGTTGTTAAAAACATGTGTCGGATGCATACTAGTCCTATGTAAATAGGACGGATCATGACATTCTTTTACATGTCTATATGTATGTAGAAAGCCACTTTCATCAATGCTAATCAAGATATCCAGAAAATGAATGTGGGTCTCAGAACATTCACCAGTGAATCTCAAAAATTCACTACTGCTGTTCAGATGCTCAACAAATCTCTGTAATTCAGATCTACTACCTTTCCAAAATAGACAGAGGTCATCCACAAACCTCCTATATAATACTAGATGTTTCTCCGCTAAAGGGTGAGAAATCAAATTATTTGTCTCCCATTCAGCCATCACCATGTTGACGTAGCTATTAGCACAGGGAGTGCCCATAGCTACGCCCAACAACTGATGGTAATATTTCCCATTGAATAGGAACACATTATTACACAAAACAATATTTAGTAACTCACATAATAAATCAATATGCTCCATAGTATATGCACTACATCTTGTTAAAAAGCTCCTAACCATACAAATTCCCATATTACTAGGGATAATGGTAAATAATGAGGTCACATCAGATGTTGCCAATAAAATACCTTTCGCATCTTTCTTTGCATCATTACTAAACATGTAAAGCTCCTGAAGCATCTGTTTAGTGTCACACAGAATGTAAACATGATGCTCAAGTACAGGTCTTAATTGCTTCTCAATATAAATACTGAGTGGCTCAGGAAGCCATCCCCCACTGGCCACTATCGGCCTAAAAGGAGGTCTTTGAGAATGTTTATGGACTTTAGGAAGTCCTTGCAAAGTTGGTATCAATGGTTAATCAACAATAACTAAATAAATATTTAGTAATAATCCCTGTGTTGCAAATTCTAACAAGATGTTAGTCACTTTCATAGTGATTTCATGAATATCATTTAAATTAATTTCATGATATACATCTGTATCACCCAACATGGCAAGAATGGAATGGTAATAAAACACACTATCCATAACAATAATCTGTCCCCCCTTGTCTGCAGGTCTAATAACAATACTAATGTCATGTTGCCCTTCTCAGTATGGAGAACATTGATGTCTGTGCTGTAACTGAAACCTGGTTCAAGGCTCCTGAGAGCACCCCGGCACTATTAGGTTTTACCTCATATCATGCGTTCCGGCCCCAAAACCCGGACCACACCACAAAAGGAGGGGGTATATCCATATTCATAAAGGATACCCACACCTCCAGGTTGGTGGCAATGCACGAAGCTTCGGAAATCATCCAGGTGCAACTAACCATAGGCAAAACTGCTCTACAAATTGTAGCATGCTACAGGCCACCCTCTCAAACTCAGGAAACCCACACAGCCTTCCTGAAGACACTGAAGGGTATAAATGTATCTCCAAACACCATCATATTGGGTGACTTCAACTACCTGAATATAGACTGGGAACATTACTCAAGCCCTAACTTTCTAGCCCAACGGTTCCTGGAGTTCATAAATTAATGCCATGGAACAGCTAGTCACTGTTCCCACGAGAGGAGAAAATATACTAGATCTCATTATCACAAACATGGGGACAAAATGCTCCACACCGGAAGTATATCCCTCATTGGTGAGATCTGATCATAAACTAATCTCACTGGAAATCCACATCCCCCCACCCCAAACAAAAAGACCACAGTGAAGAACTTCTAAAGCAAACTTCACACTACTCAAGACTGGTGTGGTATCCTTCAAGGCCCCTGAGCCAGTGGAAACCACAACCTAAGCTGGAAGCCCTTACAAATGCCTTCTATGAACACCTCCAGGACTGCATGGATCAGGCAATCCCAAATAAAACCAAGTCTCTTTCCACAAAGGGCAAACGTCCAGTCTGGTGGACCCCAGCCATTAACAAACTTTACAATAAGAGGAGAAAGCTATTACATGATAGAACAAAATCCATAAAAGGGAAGTCACCCCTGATCATTATTAGTAAAAAATACGAGCACTCATAAAATCAACTAAGGCCAATTTTGAGAGAAAATTGCCATGGATTCAAAGGACAATCATAAGGCCTTTTTCAGCTATGTTAGGAACCTGGGTGGAAACTCCCAGATATGCTCAGAATTAGTCCAAAATGATACAAAAATCACTGAACCCACAGACATTGCCAACATACTGGCAGACAGGTTCAGTGCAAACTTCACCCCCCCCTAAAGGAGAGATAACTATCCCAGCGGAGTGTAGCCTCCCAGACATCTCAAATGCGCAGGTGAAAGCTACTCTCTCTAAAGCTAAAAACACAGCATCAATGGGACCGGATGGTGTCCCCAGCTGTATGCTACACGAGCTAAATGAGGAATTAAACCTGCACATAAGGCAGCTGTTTAATCTCAGCCTTACCACAGGATACGTGCCCAAGGAGTGGCGTATGGCAACTGTGGTCCCACTCCACAAAGGCAGTGCCTCTACGGACCCTGGTAATTACCGCCCCATAAGCTTAACAAGTCTAGTCTGCAAAGCTATGGAGAGGATTATAATGGAGCTCATAAACAAAGATATAGGGGACTTGCAGACATTGGACCCGACCCAGTTTGGCTTCACAAGGGCAGATCATGCCTTTGAACTTGGTCGACTTCTTCAAACAGTCACCAAGGCCATTGATGAGGGAAAGGCAGTCCATACAGCCTACCTTGACCTTGCAAGAGGCTTTACACAATACCCCACTCGGTATTGTAGAAAAACTTACCAGCTTAAATGTAAACCCATATGTCACAAGATGGGTGGCAAACTGGCTTAAGGAAAGAACCCACAGGGTTAGAGTTGCTGGCGCTATGTCAGACTCCAAGCCGGTCACAAGTGGTGTCCCACAGGGCTCGGTCCTTGGCCCCCTATTGTTCGGCATCTACTTCTCAGAAGTACAGGCCAACATGGGAGGACTTTGGCTGACAAAGTTTGCAGACGACTGCAAACTGGGCGCCATAGTGGAAAGTGCATCGGACACTGATATCCTTCAGAAGGGACTCACGGAAACAGCTAGCTGGTGCCAGAACCATGGCCTGAAGTTAAACACCAAAAAATGTATAGTCATACCCTTCGGGAAAAACAAGGTAACCCCAAGCTACCATATAGGAGGCAATCCACTAAGCACAGAAGAGGTTATCAGGGACCTGGGGACCCAGGTTGACAGTGGCCTTTCTTTTGACACTCACATTGCTAAAGTGGTTAGAAAAACCTTCTACATTGCCCACCTGATCATGAAGGGATTCACATCCAGATCTAGTGAGGTCATTGTTCCCCTGTACTCTTCACTTATCAGACCAATGATCGAGTACAATGCCCCATTCGGGATGTATCTCACCCGACATCTGCAGCAATTGGAGAGACCCCAAAAGTTCCTCACCAAAAGGATAAAGGGACTCCAAAATCTGTCATATGCTGCCAGATTGAAGAAACTCCAGCTCTATTCAGTCGCATACCATCTGCTCAGAGGTGACATGTGCCTGACATACAAGGCCATGTCCAACCCGGAATTAATGGACATGCTCCACCTCAAAAATCCAAATCCACCAAAACCACTAGAGCAAGTGACTTAAACCTTAGCACAGATATAAATAGGACGTGCTGGAGGGATAGATTTATCACTCAGAGACTCCTATGCTGTGGAATAAAATCCCGGTCCATGTGAGGCAGAGCACCTCGCTGGCTCTGTTCAAGAGAAATCTTGACCTGTGGATGGGAGATCGAGGTTTACCCTGAATCATCCCTGTGTCACTGCTGGACAGAGGCACAACAAACTAATGGGTACAGTATTTTTTCATATAAGGGGTGGCGTAAGCCAAAAAACTTTGGGCTAGGCTTATAAATGCCTTAGGGCAGATAGCCTAGTATAAACCTATGAACCTATGAACCTATGAACCTATGTTCTAACACTTCAAGAGCAAATCGCTCATGTTCAGTGAGGTCGTCAGACATTCTTTTCATGCATTTATGTTGTTTATCGAAGTAATTATAGAAATCACCTTCGCACACGTTATAGAACATGTTTAAAGTTGAATTAAATTGTGGACTGTATAAACTAGGTTTTTTAAGCAACATACCCCTACCCAGGTCAACATTATCATTCAATGCTTCATTTTTAAACATTAATATAAGTTGCACATTCCTCAATGCTAACTTAAAATCAGTTAAGGTATCAGCAACGTTAGCAGAAGTAGTAGGAATAAAGGACAACCCTTTATTCAAAACGTTGCATTCAAATTCAGAAATGTACCTTTTAGAGATGTTCCAAATCAAATCCTCTCATTTTTCCCACATTGTTAGATTCGTATCACTTCACCTAAAGACCATTTCACTGACACTCATTTCACTGAGACCAAATCACCTTAACCTCATTTCACCTAAAACTCATTTCACTGACAAGTAGTACTCTAAGGCAAGTCAAAGGTATATGTCAATTTCCCCCACTGGAGTGCAACCCTGGTGTTATTATATATAGTTAGGGGGTGTGCGGGGTGCACTCCCCCACATTGGGGGGTGTGGGCAGTGTAGCCCCCCATCTAATTGGCTTTTACCAAATAATGTAAAACAAAATCAGACAACATAAAACCAAAATAAGTGGTGGGGCTGCACCCCCCACACCCCCTCTAATTATATATACTAACACCAGGATCACAATACAGTGAGGAAAAGAACATATACCTTTGACTTGCCTTAGAGTACTAATGAGTTTTAGGTGAAATGAACTTTCAGTGAAATGAACTTTAGGTGATTTGGTCTCAGTGAAATGGGTTTCAGTGAAATGGTCTTTAGGTGAAGTGATATGAATCCATATATATATATATATATATATATATATATATATATATATATATATATATATATATATATATATATATATATATATATATATATATATATATATATATATATATATATATACACACATATATACGTACATACATATAGTACTGACGTTGAGGTTAGTACAAAACTGATTTATCACTGTTAGTGGCCAAGATAGCTTCAACCTCAACTTATTTGCTTTATAACTAAAACAGGTAATGACTGAGTTTATTTAAGGGGCAGGTAAATTGGATTACATGCGCGTCTCTAATAATTTCAGATAAAAACTATAATTTCCAGTAAACTGTTTATGAAAGAAATCACAATATCAAAAAAATTTGAAGTGTTTAAATGCCATACAACTTTTAAGTGCAATATCAAAAAGAAAATATTTTGAAGCATTTAATATCTGCATTAGATTGTGTAGGAGGGGACTGCACAACAAGATAACAATCTAACAACAAATAAGATAGTAAATGAAACTTTACAACCAAAAAACTGTAATAAATGACATCATACGGGTATTGTGCATTTTATGGTACTACTTATGAAGACCCATTTAAAGCAAAAATTCAAAAAGTAAATATAATAATTAAACCATGAAAAATAACAGTGGATTTCTAACAGCAATAATACCAACCACAGTGGACAGTGCTGCGCAATTCCATACTTTCAAAAGGCAATGAGGCCTTGTTTCCTGTAATGTCAGTCCTCAGAATGTCTCTGAACATTGTTGTCAAGGATCACTTGCTTAACCTAAAGAATATCCTTACATCTTTAAGATTTAATGAGATGAATACATACCTAAATGACTTCCAAAATAACTGAAGAATGAATGAATGTTTATGCGCCTAGGCATATCCCTACATCATTAGTTTTCCAACATGTTATAAGTTCAGCATCATTCTCTTTATTTTATTTTCACTGTAATTTATCAAAATTTATTATATAAACCTACTTTAAATTCTAAAACTTCACATTTTTGCAAATGACAATTCAGACAAATCAGTACTTTACTATTATAATACAGGTTTTGCTATTCAGGATACTCTGATTCTGTTAGAAGCAGCAGAATATGTGATCCTGCTTTGGCCTAAGGTCTAAGGGTTCTGGTTTGAATGACCCCTATTCCATATACCACATGGTTTGTTCATAGGTAAATACTAAGCTAGCTACCCTTGAAGGCCATTTTAAGCATAGCCATTTTCCCATTTGGTTAGAGATTGGCCTTACACACCCATGGTCAATTACCCCTAATGAAAATAACTGGGATCATAATAAAACAACAAAGCTTTCAAATACAAACTATCCTTCTTCAGTGTCTTACATACAAATTCATAAAAACAGCATTTTTAAATACAACTAATTGCACCTCATGACATAGTCAACCTATCAAATAACATCAATTAAAATCTACAATTGGTCTTCTTAAAGGAAAACATCCAAATGATGTAGTACATCAAAACACTAACATATATGCATATAATACACACATAAGGCACTACCTTTTCTTTACTCTTTGTTGTTTGGCTTTCAGAATAGGTTTTAGAGTAACCTGCTTATTCAGACCTGGATATTTATCTGCTTCTAGTCAAATAATCCATTCATACTCCTTAGTGTCTATGTAATTAGTTATATCTCCACGTCTTACATTTGAGTGTATAACATGTATAGCTCTAAAGCTAAACCGATGTGTATCATCATTTTCTTCTATATGTTGAGCTAGGGAGTTAGTTAGTATCTTCCTACGTATTTCAGACCTATGCTCTATTATCCTGTCTTTTAACCTTCTCACTGATTTCCCAACATAGAAGCCCAAACATTTTTTACATGTAGCAAGATAAATAATAGATGCTGTATTACACATTGCAGTGCAGTGGAAGGTAAATTTCCTACCACTAACAGGATGTATAAACTCCATTGATTGATTTATGCAAAGGCAGCCTGAGCAGTTGTGACAAGGAAAAGTACATTTTTTATTAAACATGGGGACAGATTTCTTATTTAAAGAGAAGTCCTTATAGCACAGAAGTTTTTTTAGATTACTACAATTATGATAAGTAAATAGCAGTTTCTCTGGAAGCCATTTTTCATGGCCAGGTATGGCCTTTAGAATATCCCAGTTGTTCCTAGTGACATACTCTATTGTTTCACTAGCCCTACTAAAAGTCATTAAGTACCTTACAGGTTCTGGACGAGCCAAATTTATCTCACCAGAGTTAACATATGGATATGTCAAGCTCCCATCACCAGAATCAACATTTTCCTGAGTGGAAAAATAAGGCCTAGCCCTTGAATCTCTCATTTCTAATGCATCATTTCTAGCTAATTCAATTTCATTTCTATTATAGCCCCTTTCCAAAAAATGATTAGTCATTTCTTGCATCTGCATTTTATAAGCATCCATTTCAGTATTTAGTCTGCTAGCCCGCAGATATTGACTCTTTAATACACTTCTAAACATTGTTTTTGCATGCATACTATCTTTATGCAAGTATTTATTTACTTGCACTTCCTTCTTATATATACATGTTTGTAGGCCAGATTCTGTTATACGTAGCCCTACATCTAGAAAATTCAGTGAGGTTTCAGAAAAAGACAATAGTACCATTCAAGTAGACAAAGAAATCCTGTAGATCTAAGGCATTACCATGCCAAACCAAAAAAATGTCATCCACAAAGCATTTATAGAATAGGATATTTGAGGCATACAAATTATCCTCACCATATACATTCACTTTTTCCCATTTTCCCAGGGTTATGTTCACATAGGTATTGGCATTTGGTGGTATACTTCTTTATTAAAGGTGAAAATATTATTTTCCAAGACAAGTTCCAAAAGCTCACAGATAGACATAGGAAGGGAACCATATTCCTGTAAAATCTCTCTTATACAGTCAATTCCATAACCATTAGGAATGACTGTAAACAGAGACTTTATATCTACAGATACCAAAAGGAAATGGTCATGGGCACCACTATCATACCAGTTACATAACTGGGTCAAAAATTCACCAGTATCTTTGATGTAACTGGGTATATGCCTCAGATATCCTTTTAACACATCCTGTAGATAAACAGATATGGGCTCCGTTATCCACCCCTCCCTGAGACTATCGGTCTCATCCTGGGTTGTGACAATGGTTTATGTATTTTTGGGAGCCCATAAAGTACAGGGATGGTTGGGCATGGTACGCTCAAAAAATGAAAGGTGTCAATGTCTATATCATCCATCACCTGTAGGTCATAGATGGATATATTAATTTTACTTATCATACTATCTATTTTCTTATTATCAATAGGTTTAAAAGTTTGTCTGTCTGATAATAAATCAGACATAGTTTGTAAATACATATCTGTATCCATTAGTACAATGGCACCTCCCTTATCTGCTTCTTTTATAATTATTTCATCATTATTCCGCAAGGATTTCAATGCCTCAGATTTTTCAATAGTTAAGGGCGGCCACTGTGGTGCAGCAGTTAGCATTGCCGCCTCACAGCAAGAGGTTCTCTGGTTTGATTCTCAGCTGGGGTGCCTTTTGTGTGGAGTCTGTATGTCCTCCCTGTGGTCGAGTGGGTTTCCTCCGGGTGCTCCAGTTTCCTCCCACATCCCAAAGACATGCTGTAGGTGGATTGAACACTCTAAATTGGCCCTAGGTGTAAGTGTGTGCATGTGTGTGCCTTCTGTGGAAGGTTGGGCGCTAGGCTGGCAGCTCAATATCGTAAAACTCCACTGCCAATCATGAGCAGACAGGTGATCCGCTGTGGTGACCCCTAACCCGGAAAAGCTGAAAGAAGAAGAAGATTCTTCAATAGTTAAATTATACAATTTCCTAAAACTTTTCTTATTATTATAGAGCTCACAAATCTGTTTTTCACAGATACTGTTAAATACATTAATAACAGGGTCATTAATAGGAATAAAGGTACTACTTCTTTTAAGATGGCTACTCATAGAAGCACTGCTATCCTTAAACATATTTTTCAAATTCAAATTCCTTCAAAATAAATTTAAATCCATAACTGCATCAACCAAATCATCGGTCCCAGCAGGTACAAACTTAATCCCATGTGACAGTAATGACATCTCTGCTTGGGAGAGTTGATATTTAGATAAATTTACTACCAAAGGATGCTTTAATGTCTCTTCAGAAGTTGCTATATCAGGGTTTGTCATTATCTGACTATTCCCTATAGTATTAGATAAATTCACAACTGGCATAAGTGCACTAACATCAGCTGAACGCTCATCAGATCGATTAGGGTTAGTTTAAATAAGCCCTTGTGCCATACGGTCATTATTAACCAAATCCATTGTCACTACCTGAATATTTTCCTATAATATTAGGTAGATTCATAGCTGGCATAGACATACCCACATCAGCTAATTGTTCATTAGATCGATTAGAGTTAATTTCAATAGGCCCTTTTGCCATATGGCTATTATCACCCAGTTCCATTGTCATTATCTGATTATTTCCTGTAATATTAGATAAATTCATAGCTGGCATAGATATATTCACACCAGCAAATTGTTCATTAAACTGTTATAATTAATCTCATCAATCCCCTCTGCCCTCTGACCATTATTAAACAATTCTATTGTCAAGAGAGTCTCCATTGGTTCCATAAGTTCATTGATATCATTAATGATATTAAAATCTGGAACTACTGCCATTCTACAAGTCTGTGTATTATCAGATTAATCAACAGTTTGCAAAGATGCATCAACATAATCAGTAAGTTCATTACATTGGTCATAAACATCATTTTCAACATCCATTAACACACGACAATTAGTAGGCAGCTCTATAGCCAAAGGGCTCTCTAATAACCTTACACAATCATTTACACGATGAAGACCTGGAAACGCTGCCATTGGATATTTATGTACAAAATCCGATAATCCTACAGTTTGTACAAACATATTAGTACATCCCAGCTGTCCAGTCTGCTAGATAAAGCCACTCTCACCAGCAGTTGTTACCACATAAGCATCATCGAACATTGCTACAGCTGGGGGGCTTGTCAATAGCCCTATATATTCATTTCAGCTGAATGGTGATGGGGTGGTAGTCAAACATGGTGAAAGAGTAGGGACATATGTATGTAGTAACTGTTCAGTTTGTCATAGGATAAAACATTTAAATGGATGGGAAAATGAATGGTAGGATTTATACAGCAAGGGAAGTTTTCAGTTGCAATTCCTTAGGGGTTGTTTATATAATTAGATGTGGCTGTCAGAATGTGAGGTGGTATATTGGACAAACTGAGAGAAAGGTAAAGGTTTGAATAATGGAACATTTGGGAGACACCAGGAGATAAAATGTAAATAGTCCTGTAGCTAACTACTTTACTTCTGCACATGGTGGATCAGGGGACACTTTGTTTTTTAGTGTATTGGCTCAACCATTTCTGGATGGGGGTAGTTTCAGAGAAAAACTCAGTAGGGTGGAGTGCAGAATGATTATTAATTATAGGGCACTTCATCCCAGGGGAATGAACTTGGATAGTAATTTGACATTGTAGGAATTATCCTTTACTTTTGTATAATAAAATTTATTTAAGTATTTTAAATAACTTTATGATAAAAATGTTTACAAATTGCATATGACTGTTAATTGAATGGTTTATTGAATAATTGTTTGATTGGGGGAGGTGTCATCTTTTGTATATAAATTGGAGCAGTTTGTATTGATTTAATTATTCCTAAGAAGGTGATTAGCCGTGGTACCAGAATAAAGTGTGTAATATACATTTGTTGGCTGAACTGGAATTTTGGCTGTTTTTTCATTTCTTTTTGGTCGGTGTTTACTCAACGTATATTTTCTGTTTCCTATCAATAGATCCAAGTTGCACTTGGTTATGCAAAGGGATGAATTTTGTTTTATGTGGATGGAGAGTCTGTTCCAAAGCAGTGGTATCCTCTGTGAGATATACCTGTCCCTTAAAACCTGTTTTTTTGATATTGCAGAAAAGGTTTATATCGCTGGACTGAGTATTTCTGATGCTGTTTGACTTGCTGATGTACAGTAAATCCATGAGTATTAGGTCAGATAATGCCTTGTATGCCTGACACAGGTCACCTCTTAGCAGTCTGCAGGAAACAGAGTAAAATGACAGGGCTTTGAGTCAGTCCATGTAAGACCTTGTATCCTTTAGGTAAGGTATGTCTATGGGCATTCCAGTTGTTGCATGTGTCTGGAAAGATACATACCAAAGGGGGCATAATATTCAATGTTTGGCCTAATGAAGGCTGAGTAAAGGGGGACAATGACATGCCTAGGTGAAGACACAATCCCTTTATTTATAAGGTGTGCAATACTGAAGGACTTTCTTACAACAATGGACACATGTTGGTCAAAAGTTAGATCAATCTGCACATGCGTTCTCAAATCCTGAACATCTGGGTCAAGTGTCAGAGGGATATTGTTAATGTGGTAGTTCCCTGAGATAGATGACTTTCCAGAGGATACAATAATTCATTTTTGGCATTTAGTTTCAGTCCATGATTTTGGCACCAGTTATTTATTTAGGATAAACTTTTCTGCAGGATGGCAAAATCATTTGGGATTTCAATAAGTGCTTCTAGTTTATAGTCGTCTGCAAACTTAGTCAGCCAAAGCCATTTGGTATTTGCTTTTACTTCAGAAAAGAAGGTGTCATACAGAAGAGGTCCCAACACAGAGCCCTGGGGGACTCCACTGGAGACTTGTCTCTATGTGGAGGTAGCTTCCCCTGTTTTGATTTCCTGTGTCCTATCTGTAAACCAGTTGTCAATCTAGTGAGTGACATAGGGTTTATTCCCAATTTATTTAGCTTTTCTACTATTTCTCAGTGGGGAATTATGTCAAAAGCTTTTGTATTACACATATGTGCAGAACTGTGTCTGTCTTAGGCAGGAAAGTGTGTCACCTGCACTAGCCTTACACCATTTTTGTATCTTTATAGTCACCAGCCATCCTTGCAGTTACATACTCTTGGGACAAAAGACATACCCAATATTGTATCCTTCTTCCCTTTTACACATACCAGACAACAGGGTGGGGTGGGACTTTTTCATTCTATAAAACAATCTCACTATTAAATCACAATACTAACTTTTAATGACCATAACCCATATGGCCTATTTATCAACACCCCTTTTAACAGTCCTATTTGCTCTCACTAACAGTTGCATACCTCCACATGTAAGCTGCCATAAACTCACATACCTTCATAAAGGAAATCATGAACCAAATCACAGCAAACCCAAATAATGACCATTCTTAGTGATTTTGGTATTAATTTTGTAAACCTCTCAAACCAAGGTCTTACACAGTTAATAAACAAATACACTATATCAAACTTCAAAACAAGTGATGGATAAACACTAGTAATCTGTACACAACTTACCACCCCTTCATTTATTAGTGACAATTAAGCATTGATATTTGTGATACAAACAGTAAGGAAAATTCCACTCAAACTCATAACTGTTATACCAGAATAATGAAAAACAGAAATAGCCAAGCCCATACTCAAAACAACTAAAATGTGCAAAGTTTCTGACTTTTGATTACTTCTTTTCTGCCAACACTATGTAAAAATATGTGAAAAACATATCTGCAATTATCTAGCTGAAGATTTATAAAATTACAGAATTTTCTCCTTTCAATAATTGTAAGGCCAATCTATAACCAATGGGGCAGGTTATTTTAAGCACAAAAAGGGAAAATGGCCCACAAGGGCAGCTTGCTTAGTACTTACATATGAACCTATGAATGAGAGTGACTTCTGGTCACTTAAAAAAGCTGTGCTGTTCAGAACATGACAATTATCCAAAACCATAAACAACAGGATTACTATCCAAAGAAACCAGGGCCCATCTGAAACTATTCAGCAATTTGGGGGATGGCCAGACCCAAACCTCAGCTTCCAGTACCATATCTACCAATATCAATCTAAAGCAAACAAACTCCTCTTCTAGGCCCAGAAAGTTTTCCACTGTCTGTCCTCAGTGGATAACTGGCAATTAATAAAGAAGAGTTTATCCCACAATTAGAATACACTCTAACACTCACTGCCTTTGCCTCAACAAGAAAACCTATCTAGTCTACAAACCACCTCCAACAACCTTTGCAGTGTTACTACCCTCTCACCGCAAACACAGCATCATTGCCTTTGCTGGAAGACTCTCTGAAAGATACGCTCCATATAATGTAAGATCCCTTCCTTCCCTCTTTCAACTGTCTGCAAGCAACCAAATTTTATTATGCCAAGATTACACCAAACACCTCTTCTCTGTTCTAGCACCTAAAACATGGCAATCCCTTCCAATACATATAAAAGATATCCCCACTTTCACACACTTTTATTCAGAGCTAAAAAGTTACCTACATAAAAAACAGCCTCCCACACATGATGCCCCATCTCATAGGTTCATACTAGGCTATCTGCCCTGGGGCAATTATAAGCCTAGCCCAATTTTGTTTGGCTTACGCCACCCCTTGATTTGAGTATACTGTGCCCTTTTTAAGGTTTAGTTTGCTGTGCCTCTGTCTAATAGTGACACGGAAGTAATCCCCGGGACAAACCTACGATCCCCCATCCACTCATCAAGATTCTTCTTGAGGAGATTCAGTGAGGTGCTCTGCCTAACATGAATTGGAATTCTGTTCCAGAGCGAAGGGAGCCTCTGGGTTATGAATCTGTAACTCCAGCAAGTTCTATTTATGTCAGTGCTGAGGTTCAAGTCCCTCGAGCATGTGGCTCTAAGGGATTTAGATTTACTGAGGTGGAGCATGTCCATTAATTCTGGATTGGACATAGCTTTATATGTCAGGCATAGATCGCCTCGAAGTAGGCGGTATGCAACTGAGTAGAGCTGGAGTTTTTTTAACCGAGCAGCATATGGCATCTGCTTGAGTCCCTTGATCCTCTTGGTGAGGTACTTTTGGGGTCTTTCTAATTGCTGCAGGTGTCGGGTAAGGTACATCCCAAAAGGGGTATTGTATTCTATGATAGGCCTGATGAGGGATGAATAAAGTGGCACGATTACCTCTCTTGATCTAGATGTGAATCCTTTCATGATGAGGTGGGCTATGTAAAAGGTCTTTCTAACCACTTTGGCAATGTAGTTGTCAAAGGAGAGATTGCTATCAACTTGGGTCCCCAGATCCCTAATTACTTTCTCTGTACTTAATGGGTTACCGACTATGTGGTACTTTGTGGACATATTGTTTTTGCCAAAGGGTATGACTATACACTTTTTGGCATTTAGCTTTAGACCATGGCTCTGGCACCAGTTATCCGTCTCTGTGAGACCTTTTTGAAGGATGTTTGTGTCAGCTGGAGAGTTGATTATGGCGCCTAGTTTGCAGTCATCTGCGAACTTGGTGAGCCATAGTCCTCCTACATTGGCCTGTACCTCGGAAAAGTATATACCGAACAAGAGCGGTCCCAGGACAGAACCTTGTGGGACGCCACTTGTGACCGGTTTTGAGTCTGACATGGCTCCAGCAACTCTCACTCTGTGGGTTCTGTCTTTGAGCCAGTTTGCAACCCATCTTGTGACATAGGGGTTTATATTTAAGCTGGATAGCTTATCTATGATGCCCAAGTGGGGTATTGTGTCAAATGCCTTTGCTAGGTCCAGATAGGCTGTGTGGACTACCTTCCCTTCATCTATGGCTTTGGTGACTGTTTCGAAGAAGTCAACCAGGTTCAAAAGGCAGGATCTGCCCTTGACGAAGCCGAAATGGGTAGGATCTAGTGTCTGTAGGTCCCAGGGGTGGCTCGTGGCATCAGGCTGCCAGACTGCAGCCCCCTCAAAATAAAAATTAAAAAAAAAATTAATTTTTGAAATTTCACGGACTTCGCGCATGCGCAGTAGTCCCGACTACTGTCGGTCTATGCACATGCTCAAGGCAGTCTGGCAGTCCCCATAGGGGGACACAAGGAGACGTCTGTGCACTTTTAAAGTGCACAGACTCGCTAGGATTATGGGTCACGTCCGGACTGCAAGAGCAGCAGTCAGGACAGTCTCATCATCAGGAAGGAGCTTTGGGATCTCATCGGGCTTTGCTTGGGATCTCGCGGGTCTTTGGAGTATTGCGCAGGAAGGATGTACGTTAGCTGGATATATTCAGGTAAGTGTATGGTGCTTTTTACTTTTATTTTACAATGTTTATACTGAATTGTGTGTGTATGGTGCTTTTATGTTTATACTGGATTGTGTGTGTATGGTGCTTTTATGTTTATACTGGATTGTGTGTGTATGGTGCTTTGATGTTTATACTGGATTGTAAGTGCATGGTGCTTATGCTTTACAATGTTTATACTGGAGGGGGGTGTGTGTGTGTGTGTGTGTGAAAATGCCCCAGGTGCTCATGGTGGTGTGGTAGGGAATACCTCAGGCTTGAACCCTGTACCCTGTATGCAGGTGTTAAAGACTTGAGTTCCCTACCCACCACCATTTGTAAAAAAATTGCAGATTTTTGCCTCATATTCGATCTGATCTGTTCCTCATAATATCTGTGGTTTGTAAATGCTGCAATGCTTGATATTTGATGGTGTAGTAGTAGCATTGTTACCTCACAGCTGCAGGTTCTTGGGTTTGATTCTTGGCTGGGGTTCCTTCTTTGTGGGGTCCGTATCTTCTCCGTGTTTGTGTGGGTTTGCTTTTGTGTCCTCCCATGTTACAAAGACATGTCTGCATTATTTCTTCCTGGGCCTCTGCTGAAAATTGTTTATTTGTTCCAAGTCAGACTGTCCTGATTAAAAAATGTTAAATAAAATTGACAGGCATTTGAATTTCAGACTTAAGGGTTTCTGAATGTTTAATTCCTTGCATATTTTATGGTGCAGTGGTAGTATTGTTGCCTCACAGCTATAGGTTTTCTGGTTTGATTCTTGGTTGGGGTGGCTTCTGTGTGGAGTCTGCATCTCGTCCCTGTGTTTGTGTGGATTTGCTCTGGTGCCCTGCCATTTTAGAAAGACGTGTCTACAGTATTAATCCCTGCGTCTCTGCTGAAAATTGGTTTTGTTCTGTCCGCAGTAAAATTGACAGGCATTTGAATTTCAGACTTCAGGTTTCTGAATGTCTAATTCCTAGCATAATTGATGGTGCAGTGGTAGTATTGTTGCTTCACAACTATAGGTTTTCTGGTTTGATTCTTGGTTGGGGTGGCTTCTGTGTGGAGTCTGCATCTCTTCCATGTGTTTTTGTGGATTTGCTCTGGTGCCCTGCCATTTTACAAAGACGTGTCTGCAGTTTTAATCCCTGCTGAAAATTGGTTTTGTTCTGTCCGCAGTAAAATTGACAGTCATTTGAATTTCAGACTTCAGGTTTCTGAATGTTTAATTTCTTGCCTAGTTGATGGTGCAGTGGTAGTAGTGTTGCCTCACAGCTATAGGTTTTCTGGTTTGATTCTTGGTTGGGGTGGCTTCTGTGTGGAGTCTGCATCTCCTCCCTGTGTTTGTGTGGATGTGCTCTGGTGCCCTGCCATTTTACAAAGACGTGTCTGCAGTATTAATCCCTGCGTCTCTGCTGAAAATTGGTTTTGTTCTGTCCGCAGTAAAATTGACAGGCATTTGAATTTCAGACTTCAGGTTTCTGAATGTTTAATTCCTAGCATAATTGATGGTGCAGTGGTAGTATTGTTGCCTCACAACTATAGGTTTTCTGGTTTGATTCTTGGTTGGGGTGGCTTCTGTGTGGAGTCTGCATCTCCTCCATATGTTTTTGTGGATTTGCTCTGGTGCCCTGCCATTTTACAAAGACGTGTCTGCAGTTTTAATCCCTGCTGAAAATTGGTTTTGTTCTGTCCGCAGTAAAATTGACAGGCATTTGAATTTCAGACTTCAGGTTTCTGAATGTTTAATTTCTTGCCTAGTTGATGGTGCAGTGGTAGTATTGTTGCCTCACAGCTATAGGTTTTCTGGTTTGATTCTTGGTTGGGGTGGCTTCTGTGTGGAGTCCGCATCTCCTCCCTGTGTTTGTGTGGATTTGCTCTGGTGCCCTGCCATTTTACAAAGACGTGTCTGCAGTTTTAATCCCTGCGTCTCTGCTGAAAATTGTTTTTGTTCTGTACGCAGTAAAATTGACAGGCATTTGAATTTCAGACTTCAGGTTTCTGAATGTTTAATTCCTTGCATAATTGATGGTGCAGTGGTAGTATTGTTGCCTCACAGCTATAGGTTTTCTGGTTTTAGGTGGCTTCTGTCTGCATCTTCTCTCTGTATTTGTGTGGATTTGCTCTGGTGCCCTGCCATTTTACAAAGACGTGTCTGCAGTATTAATCCCTGCGTCTCTGCTGAAAATTGGTTTTGTTCTGTCCGCAGTAAAATTGACAGGCATTTGAATTTCAGACTTCAGGTTTCTGAATGTTTAACTCCTTGCATAATTGATGATGCAGTGGTAGTATTGTTGCCTCACAACTATAGGTGTTCTGGTTTGATTCTTGGTTGGGGTGGCTTCTGTGTGGAGTCTGCATCTTCTCCATGTGTTTGTGTGGATTTTCTCCGGTGCCCTGCCATTTTACAAAGACGTGTCTGCAGTTTTAATCCCTGCTGAAAATTGGTTTTGTTCTGTCCGCAGTAAAATTGACAGGCATTTGAATTTCAGACTTCAGGTTTCTGAATGTTTAATTCCTTGCATACTTGATGGTGCAGTGGTAGTGTTGTTGCCTCACAGCTATAGGTTTTCTGGTTTGATTCTTGGTTGGGGTGGCTTCTGTGTGGAGTCTGCATCTCCTCCCTGTGTTTGTGTGGATTTGCTCTGGTGCCCTGCCATTTTACAAATACATGTCTGCAGTTTTAATCCCTGCGTCTCTGCTGAAAATTGTTTTTGTTCTGTCCACAGTAAAATTGACAGGCATTTGAATTTCAGACTTCAGGTTTCTGAATGTTTAATGCCTTGCATAATTGATGGTGCAGTAGTAGTATTGTTCCCTCACAGCTGTAGGTTTTCTGGTTTGATTCTTGGTTGGGGTGGCTTCTGTGTGGAGTCTGCATCTCCTCCCTGTGGATTTGCTCTGGTGCCTTGCCATTTTACAAAGACGTGTCTGCAGTTTTAATCCCTGCGTCTCTGCTGAAAATTGTTTTTGTTCTGTCCGCAGTAAAACTGACAGGCATTTAAATTTCAGACTTCAGGTTTCTGAATGTTTAACTCCTTGCATAATTGATGGTGCAGTGGTAGTATTGTTGCCTCACAGCTATAGGTTTTCTGGTTTGATTCTTGGTTGGGTTGGCTTCTGTCTGCATCTTCTCCCTGTATTTGTGTGGATTTGCTCTGGTGCCCTGCCATTTTACAAAGACGTGTCTGCAGTATTAATCCCTGCGTCTCTGCCGAAAATTGGTTTTGTTCTGTCCGCAGTAAAATTGACCGGCATTTGAATTTCAAACTTCATGTTCTTCAGAATACATAGTAGCACAACCTTTTTGTTAGCAATTTTCTAAGTTTATAAGATGAATATTTTAAATGTGTCCCTATTTTTGGGACTGTATTCCCCCATTATTGGCTTCGTCCAGGTTTTTGTGCTAAGGTTGACAGCTATGGCAAGAACTGAATTCACTGAATATGTTTGAGGGCTGCATTCCCTCATTACTGGGTTTGTCCAGGTGTTTTGTACTAAGAGGTTGACAGCTATGGTGAGAACTGAATTCACTAAATGATAGCCATTTAAGTTTCAGTCTTCCTCTTTACAAAGCAGCTGATGTATGAGTGGTATGTTACTCTGACTGTTTTTTGCTCAGGGACCTTGGCAGTAAAATATATGGTGGCAACACAACATTTTATTCTAGCAACTTTCCAAGATTATACAAGCAATGTTTAATGTGTCCCTGTTTTTGGGCTTTTGACCCAACCCCCCCAATACATTTTGGCTTCTTCCAGTTTTTTTGAGCTGCGAAGTTGAGATGCAGTTGAGTATTGAGTAGATTTTACAAGGAGCTGAGAGCTGCAGGGGAATAGAAGTTTTGTGCTTTGCCTAGTTAATACTATAGCACAACAAGTTGTGTACTTGCTTTTGATGCAGAAGGCTGTGGGTTCTACTCCCACAAGGGGTGGATGCTACCGTACTGAGAATGTTCTCCTTGGTGAAAATACTAACTATGAGTTCGTTATCAGTTTGCCATCCATTTCCTCTTGCAATATTATTACTAGCTTATCATTTTTTAATGTAATATAGGCAATTTATTCCTGAGGGGCAACAGACACTTTATTTTTCGATGAAACCATGAAATATAAAGGTGATTGCTAGCAGCAACCGCTTCATTAGTTACAGATTTCTTTAATGTGGAATTATTTAGATGACTTACTTCAGAGATTGTGCATATTTACTGATAATGGACTGTAGAATTGTGCATATTTACTGATAAAGGTGGACTGTAGAATTGTGCATATTTACTGATAATGGTGGACTGTAGAATTGTGCATATTTACTAATAATGGTGGACTGTGGAATTGTGCATATTTACTAATAATGGTGGACTGTAGAATTGTGTATATTTACTAATAATGGTGGACTGTGGAAGTCTGAGTAGACTTTTTATGATAAATGTTCTCAACTGGACAGTTTTGCCATTATGGGTGCATATGGTTTGTTTCATTGCTTACTGGAAAAAATGTTCAAAACAAATTTAAAACACCCTCTAACAAGTGTACTGTATTGTACAAGGAATATAATTTTAGTACAATGAGGAAGGTGTATCAAAGAGCACATGTATGTTTCATATGCAAGAGGCCTATGATTCGAAAACAGCCCAAAATTAATCTTTATCTGCCACTGGCAAAATGTATTTTTTTTTAATGTGGGTTTCAATGCTGTTTCAATGAATGCGAGTTTCAAGGGCAGAGAAGTTTTAATGCTAAGTTTTCATTGTGAGACTGCATTGCTTTGTTTAACAGATGACTTAGTGTTTGTGCTGTAAAATACAAAATAAAACTTTCAAATGAAGTCCAACTCATCATAGAAGTAAAGCAGTATGCACATTAGTGTTTATGGTAAATGGAGTGAAATAGCCAAGTATAATGGTTCATTGGAATGGCTGCAGAGGCTCCATTCAACCATTATTTTGTCAGGGGGGGAAGGGCAGCAAACTCAGACAGGCCCAGCTGAACTATACCTCCCAACTGTCTAGATTTTCAAAGAATGAATAGATTTCTGCTTCTTATTTTTGGTTTGTTGTTCATAAAATTTGTAGTTTTAATTCCTAAATGATTTGCCAGAAGTCACTCAATAATAAGTTTCAGACTTCATAACCTTCAGAAAAATGCATGTTAAAGTAAGAGCTGTTCTATCAACTGTCTCAATTTATACAAGAGCAATTTTTAGTATTGTTTATATGTGCCCCCAATATATTTGGCCTTGTTCAGATTTACTGCATTAACAGGTTGAGAGGTACATGCAAATAAATTGCTTTATAGAATTAGGCATAGCCAACCTCTCAACTGTCCCCAATGTTTGGCTCAAAATGTTGCTCTTCCCCCTAATAATCCCTCCGCAAAATAGCAATTTTGGAAGAAAACATGGAGGGTTTACAATTAAGAAATAACTGTAATAATCAAAGTTATAGATTACTTGAAATTCATGTAGATTCTTTTATATTTTGTCAGCTGCTCAAGGTAGCAGTACTAATATTAAAGTGTCCCTTCTTTGACAGGGAGCAGCTGTATTGTGTGTCTATTTTATATTTTTGCATCACATTTTTGGTCCATTTTTCATAAAATTGTGTTTTTTGGCAAATTAGTGACAAATCACTAAAGACTGAAGTTAGAAAATGACAGACATTTGAGTTTCAGATTTTATACCCTTCAGAAAATTCATACTAATGCAAGACCTATTCTATTATCTTTCTAAGTTTATTAGAGCAATATTTAAAAATGTCCTTATTGTTGGGCCTTTGTCCCACTTCTGTGTATGGCTTTGTCCAGATTTCTTGCTCTTGAGGTTGAGAGGTATGACAAATGTGTCAGGGCCATCACAGTCAGCCAGAGAGATTTCAAATTGTGACATGCTTGTTGGACCCCACTCCCCATGTAGTGACTCTGGATGTGTCCAAGCAAGGCAAGGAGTAGTTGTATCTACCTTGGATGGGGAGGACACACTGCATAAGTACTACAGTGGCTTTTCATCTGTCCTTGATTTTGCAGAATGGTCTGGTTTCTGTCATATTTTTGTACTGTTGATTTATGCTTATTACTCAGATTTATGCTTATTACTCAAAGTGCCTGTTGCTCTGTGTTTTTAAGTAGCAATGCTTTAATGACCATAAGGTAAGCTTGTCTGAGATCGTAAGATGCAAGTAAGCTTTAATAAGCATACTGTTAAAGAATTGCCAACATTGAAAGCCTTTCTGTTGTTGCCATGCAGAGAATACTTGACTAGATAATGTATAAGCCTTGGGTATTAAAGGACAGGATTCCATTATTTTAAAAAGCTCATTACACTTGTTGGAGACTTCCAGTCATCTCTACAGACTTTACCCGTAAACTAAACAGAATGCCAATCATGTGTGGTCCATAACCTGTACAGAAATCCTTTAAGCAATGTATCCTGAGCTTGTTTCTTGTTTGCTTTTCATTTTTTACTTTTATCATGTTTTCCCCATGAAACAAGTTGTCAGGCAGCAGGTCTTTTTGGATAAGAAACATTTTTACAAGTGGGGGCATCACATAGATTTCTACTTTCAGCATGTTACTTGGTACTTTAATAAAGCTGAATATATTATAATTAGGACTGCAGTGCAAGGAGAAGTGGTTTGAGTTGAGTGCTTCTGGTTTTTCTTATACTTGATTTTGACTGGCATTCCAGTAATGTATTTAAAAAGTAATTTATTTTTTCATGCCTCACAACCTTTTGTTTCCATCTAGATATTAAGTAAGCTGTCATGCAGCCAATGCATTGAAACATTTTTATTCTTCTACACTTATTTTTGTCTTGATTGGACTTTCATAATGATGGTTTGCCACCCAGGGCAGCGTATTTAATTAAAGTTAGTTTTTTGTGGTTTTGTGCATAGCTCCTCCCCTTTCTGGTTGACCACACCCCCTCCCCTTGGCCCACCCATTCAGCTGTCTCCTGCAGCCCCCCTGTGATTTGAATTCACCAGCCGCCACTGCCTTGGCAGTAAAATATATGGTGGCAGCACAACATTTTATTCTAGCAACTTTCCAAGATTATACAAGCAATGTTTAATGTGTCCCTGTTTTTGGGCTTTTGACCCCCCCCAATACATTTTGGCTTTTTCCAGTTTTCTTGAGCTGCGAAGTTGAGATGCAGTTGAGTATTGAGTAGATTTTACAAGGAGCTGAGAGCTGCAGGGGATGCATATTTACTAATAATGGTGGACTGTGGAATTGTGCATATTTACTAATAATGGTGGACTGTAGAATTGTGTATACTTACTAATAATGGTGGACTGTGGAAGTCTGAGTAGACTTTTTTATGATAAATGTTCTCAGCTGGGCAGTTTTGCCATTATGGGTGCATATGGTTTGTTTCATTGCTTACTGGAAAAAATGTTCAAAACAAATTTAAAACACCCTCTAACAAGTGTACTGTATTGTACAAGGAATATAATTTTAGTACAATGAGGAAGGTGTATCAAAGAGCACATGTATGTTTCATATGCAAGGGGCCTATGATTCGAAAACAGCCCAAAATTAATCTTTATCTGCCACTGGCAAAATGTATTTTCTTTGAATGTGGGTTTCAATGCTGTTTCAATGAATGTGAGTTTCAAGGGCAGAGAAGTTTTAATGCTAAGTTTTCATTGTGAGACTGCATTGCTTTGTTTAACAGATGACTTAGTGTTTGTGCTGTAAAATACAAAATAAAACTTTCAAATGAAGTCCAAATCATCATAGAAGTAAAGCAGTATGCACATTAGTGTTTATGGTAAATGGAGTGAAATAGCCAAGTATAATGGTTCATTGGAATGGCTGCAGAGGCTCCATTCAACCATTATTTTGTCAGGGGGGGAGGGCAGCAAACTCAGACAGGCCCAGCTGAACTATACCTCCCAACTGTCCAGATTTTCAAAGAATGAATAGATTTTTGCTTCTTATTTTTGGTTTGTTGTTCATAAAATTTGTGGTTTTAATTCCTAAATGATTTGCCAGAAGTCACTCAATAATAAGTTTCAGACTTCATAACCTTCAGAAAAATGCATGTTAAAGTAAGAGCTGTTCTATCAACTGTCTCAATTTATACAAGAGCAATTTTTAGTATTGTTTATATGTGCCCCCAATATATTTGGCCTTGTTCAGATTTACTGCATTAACAGGTTGAGAGGTACATGCAAATAAATTGCTTTATAGAATTAGGCATAGCCAACCTCTCAACTGTCCCCAATTTTTGGCTCAAAATGTTGCTCTTCCCCCTAATAATCCCTCCGCAAAATAGCAATTTTGGAAGAAAACATGGAGGGTTTACAATTAAGAAATAACTGTAATAATCTGTCTCCTGCAGCCCCCCTGTGATTTGAAGTCACCAGCCACCACTGGTAGGTCCCCAATGTCTTTGTTTATGAGCTCCATGATGATCCTCTCCATAGCCTTGCAGACTAAGCTAGTCAGGCTTATGGGGCGATAGTTTCCAGGGTCCGTGGAGGCTCCACCTTTGTGGAGTGGGACCACTGTTGCCATTCTATGGGCACATATCCTGTAGTGAGGCTGAGATTGTACAGCTGATTTATTTGAGGGATTAGTTCTTCTTGGAGTTCATGTAGGACGCAACCCGGGATGCCATCTGGTCCCATGGAATCAGTGTTTTTTGCTTTGGAGAGGGCAGCCTTCACCTGAGCATCAGAGATGTTTGGGAGGCAGCCCTCTGTCGGGATAGATACTTGCTCTTTTTTTGGGGGCGAGCGGGGGGAGTTTGCACTGAACCTGTCTGCCAGGATACTGGCGATGTCTGTGGGTTCAGTGTATTTTTTGTCGTTTAGAATCAACTCAGAATAAGTCTGGGAGTTGCATCCCAGGTTCCTAACATAATTGAAAAAAGCCTTATGATTGTCTTTAGTGTCCTGAGCAAATTTTCTCTCGAAGCTGGCCTTGGAGGATTTTATGAGGGATCGTAATTTTTTGCTAGTACTGATCAGGGATGCCTTCCCTATTAGGGATTTTGCTCTATCATGTAGTATCTTCCTCCTTCTGTTGTATAGTTTATTTATGGCTGGGGTCCACCAGACTGGATGCCTGCCTTTGGATGTTTGGGTTGTGGCTTTGTTTGGGATAGCATGATCCATGCATTCCTGGAGATGTCCGTAGAATGCGTTTATATAGGATTCTGCAGTTTGGGCCGTAGTTTCCACTGGCCCTGGGGCCTTGAAGGATTCCACTTCGATTTTGAGAAGTGAAAAGTTTGCTTTTGAGAAGATTTTCACTGTGGTTTTCTGGGCTGGGGGTGGGGTCAGGATGTGGACATCCAGTGAAATTAATTTATGGTCTGATCTTAGCAATGAGGGATATACTTCAGGTGTGGAGCATAGAGTCCCCATGTTGGTAATGATCAGGTCTAGTATGTTATCCCCTCTTGTGGGAGTGGTGACTAGTTGTTCCATAGCATTTGAGTTTATAATTTCCAGGAACCTTTGGGCTAAGGTGCTGGGGCTTGAGTAGTGCTCCCAGTCTATGTTTGTGTAGTTGAAGTCACCCAATATAATGGTGTTCGGAGAGATCTTCATGTTGTCCAATGTTTTCAGGAAAGCCGAGTGGGATTCCTGACTTTGAGAGGGTGGTCTGTAGGATGCTATAAACTGAAAAGCAGTCTTGCCCACTGTTAGTTGCACATGGATGGTCTCCGATACTTTGTGCAATGCCACTAACCTGGAGGTGTGGATATCCTTCATAAATATGGACATTCCCCCTCCTTTAGTGGTTCGGTCCAGGTTTTGGGGCTGAAAAGCATGATATGAGGTATAACCTGGTAGTGCTGGGGTGCTCTCTGGAGCCTTGAACCAGGTTTCTGTCACTGCACAGATATCGATGTTCTCCATACTGAGGAGAGCTTCGAGTGTGTGCATCTTAAGGTTAAGACTTCTGGCGTTTAGCAGCATTACCCTTAGTTTCTTGTTTCTTGTGCTGTCTATGGAGGTGGGTTTGTCTTTTGAGCCTTGCCTAAAAAAGGCACTATGGGGGTGGCAAGAGCCTTTGCCAATATCTGAAAGCCCAGTGGTGACAGGTGCAAGCCGTCCCTAGTGAAGCAACGTGGCTTGTCAAGCATGTCATCCCAGGCTGACAGACACTGGATCCCCTTAGAATGACACCAAAATTTTAGCCAATTGTTAAAATCGATCATTTTGTCTTTGTACTGTGGCATCATTCTAGGTGAGGGTAAGATGCTGCTCAAGGTCAGGGTCATACTGGCCTGGGCTACATGATCAGAGAGCTCCTCTATGTCTCTTTTCATGTAGTCCAGGGAGGTACGTCTCACCAGCATGTACAATGACTGAGTCATATTTGTATTTGTTTTGGAGTGACCTGAGTGCTTGCGTTATGTGGCGGATCCTAGCACCCGACAGGCAGCTCACTGTGACCTTCTCTTTATTCAGCCTGGTGAGCGGGACGTCAGTGTGTCTGACAATAGAGTCACCTATTACAAGAGTATCAGGTGTGTTATTCAGCCTTAAGGGCTGTGGCTGCTTGGCACACTGACTTTGTGGGCTATATGCTGTGCGTTTTTTGTTTTGGGGTAGCGTTTGCTTGGATGCCTGCTTTGGAGGTCTCTGTTGCTTAGGTAGATTTTTATTTAGAGCCTCCGAGTATGTTATTGTGTATTTATGTGTTTGGTTCGTTGATGTGGTGAGACTATGTGATACTGGAATTGTGTTGTGTGAGGTTACCTTCTCCTCCTGACTGGTTTCACCAGTTTTGAGATGAGAGTGCTCAGCCTCCAGTTTGGCTATATGGTTGCATCTCTCACATATATTTGAACCTGTTTGGAGGAGGAGAGGGTTGTCCGTGTACATGAGACAGTTGTAACATTGCCTCAAAATTCCCAGATTCACCAGCTGGACTGGAGAGGAAACCACTGACTGACCTTTGGACATGCTAGAGTAATATAGGGAAACTGAATTAAGACGGACCAATAGGGGACAAGGTAATCGTAGAGAGTATAAGAGTAAGTAGTGCTTATGGTTTAATAGTAAGATTACTAATTTGGACCAGTGAAGGGCCTTAGAATGAGAATATGGTTGAAGAGAAGGAACAAAAAGACGAACCACAGCTACTGAAGAGTTTTCAGTTAAAAACTATAACAGTCGTGGTG
Source organism: Protopterus annectens (assembly GCF_019279795.1). Taxonomy (NCBI): domain Eukaryota; kingdom Metazoa; phylum Chordata; order Ceratodontiformes; family Protopteridae; genus Protopterus; species Protopterus annectens. The sequence continues at coordinate 210,060,704 of NC_056729.1, forward strand.
AGTTTAAGTTTTGCCTACCAGTAACAGTCGTGGTGAGTTTAAGTTTTGCCTACCAGTAATGAGAATATGGTGTTTAAATTGAGAGATAGATCAGTTCTAAGGGAAAAAGTGAAGAGCAGACTTTGTGGAGCCAGGAATAGTTTAAATCCAATTAGGTGGCGCTGCCCGTTGTTGAGCTATGTACAAAAACGCGCAAAACCGCACAAAAGAGGGATTTAAGAGAGGAAGATCAAGGAGTTAGGAATTGACCCAAAATGGCCAATAAAACTACAGTTTCAAGTCAGTAACCACTCCCACAGGGGCAGGCAGGCTGCTCAATGTTTATCACTGCCACTGATGAACAGAGAGACTTCCCTTTAGCCCAAGAAAAAAATGGCCTCCAAGAAACTTACAAACAGTTCAGAACAGCAAGCCTGTAACTGAACTTTTTTAATTCTCAGAAAAGTGGGGAAAAAAAAGTGGGAAAAAAATCAAGATTTTTTTTTTGTTTGTTTTTTTCAGAGATAGCAGAGGTTCACAAGTATCAACAAGTTATAACAGTGCAGTAAATGACCTCACACTTGAGGGCTAGGCCAGAGACAGATAAAATGCAAGTTTTGAGAAAAAAACGATTTTAAAAATAAGTGCAAACAGGAAATTCAGTAAACAGCTCTAGGTTGTGCTCTAAATACAGTTACTAATGCAGAAATCAAGTTTAAATCTCATCATACTTGCCGTAGTTACTCAGTCGACAACCATTCACTTGCTCCCCCATTTCGGTTCCCTCGATTCCCTCTTATTCCCCCACTTCTCTTAGAATGTCTCTAAAACCTTCTCTCCATCCAATCTCCAAATTCTGCACTCCTTTCTCTGCTTTCCTCTGTGAACCTGTCTCCTGCTCTCTTCTCCATTTACTGTTCTCCAAGCATTTCAAACCTACAACTTCTCCCTATGTATATTGTTCTACTACCTGCAATATTGTAGACATTTGTAAATATGTTGTGTGAGTGAATTGTGTTTTCTAGTTGAATATCAAAGTCTACCACATTTAGCATGCAATCTAATCCTCTTCTAAACAACTTATAATATTTTATCCATATCAAAGTTTGACTTAATTATGAGACTCCAGGCTGAACTTGAGCATAGCTCACTTGGATCAGTGCTCTATCACAGCAAACAAACAAATAAATAAACAAACAAAGACTACACTGTACCATAGATCCACAGCATATAAGAACTCTGGGAAGGTGCTGGATCGCCTACAGAATCATACTGCATCATCCCAGCAGCCTGAACCACACAATGATGCTACAAACAATTACTGTCATAAAGACAACTGTACTGAGAAGGGTGCACAGTAGCAAGAAACAAGCCATATGAGCAGGTAATGGACCAGCAGTGTGTCTCACGATGCAGGGTGTGAGATGTGCAGAAGCCCAAATGCTGGAGAAAACCAGTAGGCATTAAGGAATAAGAGAGGGACTGTTAGAAAGCCATAACAGGAGGGGAGACAGGAATAGCTCTCTGGACTCAGTCTGATGAAGAATAGAAAGAATAACTGAAGCACATGAGGTCTAAAGAATCTTGGTGGTCAATGCCAGGAGACACAAAGTGGTTGGATACAGAGGCAAAAAGGTGAATATTGCACTAGGGCTAAAGAGAGTGGATGGGTAGGACACATGAAGATTTTGGACCAGGGAGGAGCTAATAGAACTGGTGTCAGAATCAAAATGAGAAAATCATCCAACAGACTAAAGAGATACTTCAACGCAAACTCCATGAAACAGGTATTCAGGGAGAACATAGGATAACCATAACACTACTGGGGCAGGACGATATGTGCCTGGTTATAAGCACTACAAAGATGGTTAGGGTCTGCATAACAAGGCAGAACTTGAACAAGCAATGTAAGAATAGCAGGTGATTCTACAAAAAGGAATAATTTGTAGTAGTGGCCACAAGGGAAAATAAGGTGAGACACGGTTGGCATAATGGTTAGGATCTTCAACTCCCATGCACAAGGTTTGATCATGATCTCTTGATAATGCATGTGTGGAGTCTGCATGTTCTCCCTTTGTCTCTGTGTGGTTCCTCCCAAAAACATACTGGATGTTTTCACCTAAACTCACCTAAGACTGGAGTAATGGGCAGATGGCGCCAATCAGGGAAAGGGTTGGATAAACCAATCATTTTGGGCATAAACTAAGGTGTGCAGTATCCTCTAGATAGGGCATATATTACAGACTGAGTGACACATTGATGGTGTAAAACTGGCTCTTGGTGATTTGTTTGTGCTGACTAAAGTCACCAAAAATGAGCATAGTTATTTGTTGATAATAAGTGGGCTGAGGACCCATTCTATTCCAACTTAAGCCAGGGACTCATGCTAATGGTGGAGGTATCTATGTGTCCCTATTGTCCAGTGTGTGCACATCATAAAGATCAGGATCCCTGGCTCAATAAGCTAATGGCCAGGGAGTCTCCATTTGCTCAGCTTGGGTTATCTTGGATAACTTTTTTGAGTGAAAGCAGGATATAAAACCAATCAACCTGCCAAACTAAGGATTGCTAAACTCAGGTTCACTGACAGGATGCACCTTGGAAGTGCATGATGGTAAGGAGGAGGCTGGATGTCTTCTGTAGACAGGAGACAAGATGGAAGGGCAGTGCAACAGAGCCCCTCAGCTTGGGTTCCAGAGTCTATTACTCAGGGGGAGGACAGACTAGAAAAAGTGTAGAAATTGTAGTGAGGGAGAAGCTTCAGAAGAGAGTGAGAGGTGTCAGCTGAAATAGTGACAGATTCATGGCAAACGGACTCCAGTATAAGGATAGGGAACTATTCATAATCTCAACCTATACCACACAGCAGGGTTATGATGTTGAGGAAAGAGTGCATTCAGGCAGCAGTTGTAGGACCTACTAGATAAAGCAAGACAATATGAGTTGGCATTGGAGTTACTGGGACAAACAGAACAGGATAGGAAGATTGCCTGGGTACACATGGGTGGGCAACAGGAATAAAGAAGGAGAGGCCATTGTTGACTTCTGTCTGGCAAATGGTTTGAGGGTGACCAACACATGGTTCAGCATGAGAGTCAAGTCACAAGATGATATAATATACAAGAGTGCCAACATGCAACTTGGGTAGACTTCCTCCTGGCAAGAAAAGGGCATTTGGGTGGAATCACTGATTGCAAAGTCATCCCCAAGCAAAACAGTCAGCCCACAGCATAAACCACTGGTTGCCACAATCAGCTGCAAACAGTGGTCAGAGAAGACTCAAAGGTCAACAGAGACCAGGTTGAAGACCTGGAAGCAGATGGGAGAGAAAGCACAAGAGTTCAAGTAGACACTCAGGTCCCTAGCCCTTCAGGAAGAAGAGGAAATAGGTGGAGTTCAAAAAGAAGAAGAAGAAGAATGGAAGTACATCGAAACAGTGTGTATGAAGACTGGATAACAGAATGTGTCAGAGCCAGGTATGGAAATAAGATGCATGAGGAAAGCTGATGGTGGAATGAGGAGTCCATGAAGTAATCAAAAGAAAGGTGTACTGGAAATAGTGGGAGATAGAATAGACGGACCATACTAAGAAGGAATACTGGTTGGCTAGCAAAGAGGCTAACAGAGCAGTTACAATTGCAAAGAATGAGGGATCACAGGCACTCTACCAGCTTTTGGAAAGTGACTCAAGAGATGGCAGAAAGAAACTATCAGGTTGCTAGGCAAAGACAGAAAGAAAAAGAAGCCAGATATCAGACATCATTCATAAGGGATGTCACCCAACATCCTGCTCACCAGTCTACAGGATGTCAAAGGCAGATGGAAGTACTTCCAGCAGTTTCTGAATGAAGGAAACCCCATAGACGTTGTGCTATTCCAGACACAGCCTACAATGAAAGAAGAGGAGCCCACCCTAGAAGCCGTAAGAACAGTACTAAGAAAAATAAAGTCAGGGAAAAGCACCAAGCTCAGTTGAGGTCATGGCTGATATGATCAAGATGTTAGGGGAGTTAGAGGAGAAATAGCTCAAGATGGTACTCCTAACATTATGGAGAGAAAGAAGTACCCCAAATGACTGGAGAATAAACATACAAATGGCAGCATACAAGAGCAAGGTGGTCATTTACAACTGTGAGCAGCATAGAGATATTAAACTCCTGTCACACTGCATGAAAGCTCAGGAGAGGGTGACTGAGAAATGAATAGATAGAGAAGTAGAACATAAGATGAGCAGTTCAGATTCAGGTCTGGCTGAAGCATAACTGATCTTATGTTTACAGTGAGACAGAGTTGAGAAGAATAGAGAGATGAAGAAATAGTTCAACTGGAAATTCCTAGACTTGGAGAAAGCATATGACAATGTCCCAAGAAAGGTTATTTGAGCAATCCTGTGATGGTTCAAATCCCAGAAGCACTGGCAGAATTAGCACAGGTTATGTACAAGAGCTCTATCACACAAGTATGAACAGTGTTCTGACTCACATAGTGGTTCCTAGTGGGAATGGGTGTGCATATGGGTTCAGCTCTGTGGCCAGTGCTGTTCATACTGCTGATGGACTACATTAGCACATTATCAAACAGGTCAAAGGGGAAGATAAACAAAGTGCTTAATGCCGATGATGTGGCATTACAGGCAGATACTGAACAAGAACTTAAACAAATGATAGGGGACTGGAAGGTAAAACTGAAGGAACATGAGATGAAATTCAGTGCAGATAAGACAGTTGTAATGGCAGCAAATGGGGAAATCAGAAGAAGCTGGGAATTAAGATAGAAGGGAACATAGTGGAACAAGTTAATTGCTTCAAGTATCTGACAGGGGTGGTAGAGGAGAAGGGAAGTCTGAATGAGGAAGTCAAAGCCAGAATTAGAGGGGGTATAGTCAACTGGCACTGAGTGTCAGGGGTAGTGAATAACAGAAGAATGTCAAAGAAGCTGAAAAGTAAGGTATACCAAACAGTGGCATAATCAGTACTGCTGTATGGTACAGAAACTTGGACAGTGAAGGCAGAGCTGATGACAAAGGTAGAGGAGGTGGAGACAGTGCCTGAGATGGGTGGTAGAATGCACACTCTGGGACAGATGGAGAAATGAGGACATCAGATCAAAAGGCCAATTAGCTCCAACTCCAGACATAGTCAAAGAGATTACAATACTGTGGCTCTGAAACAAGTGCAGGACAGCAGGCGATAATCTAATGTAGAAGAATTGGGACAGACAGGAAAAAGGCAAGGAGAAATAAGGGTGCCCTGCAAAGAGATGGATGGACTGTGTAAGACAGAAGACCTGTGACAGTCAGGCATGACTGTCCAAGAAGGTAGGGGTATGGTATTGAATAGAGAAATAGCGAAAGTCAACATAACACCTCGACCCCATGTAGAAAATGGGAAAAGGTGGGAAGATGATGATGATGATGATGATGGAGACATGAGAGAAAGATCCTAGTGGCTGATGGCAGATCCAGAAAAAGGTGAGTTCTACTACTAATTGTTTCTTTTGACTTTTCTTGTAGTATATACCACCAGTAAAACAGAAATAACAATCAGAGTATAATGAACTCATAGCATACAGCCCAAAACAGTAAATATAGCTTCATAATCTTAAACCAAATTACCACTATTTAGGTGAGCATCTTGAATTCTTTTCATTTTGGCAAAAGTCAAATATATATATAAATACATTTCCCCTACTGTTGAATGACAGTGCTGCACGATATGTTTGAGAAAACATCACACATATCTGTACACACATATATACACAGTAGTAAGCAGGTACGAAATGGACAGTTATGTCTGGTGTGAAATCCATGTTGGGAACACATTGCCCTTGTTTGTGAAGTTGAGATTGGTATGTTGGGGAACGATAGTAGGTATATTTGGGGAGGTAGGTTGGGTTGGACGACAGACAAGACAGCATACAGGGGTGGTATATATGACACATGTGGTGGGTAAACACCTTGGATGGGGAGTGGTGTTTGGAAAGTGGAAGCCCATGTGCCCCAAATGGAAACAGTGGGATCAAGGTCCCCACCCATGGGCAGTCACAACTGCACCTTCATGGCCCTGAAGATGCCTGAGCTGGGGACTGAGCAGGAGGAGCATGCAGACCCTGTAATTGTATACTGAGAGCCTTAAGGTAGTGTAGCACATCCCCCAAGTCTCTGTGAAGCTCCCTAAGCAACAGACCCTGGACCTGACTTCAGGTGACAGGATCCTGTCTGTGTATGCTCCTGGGGGTGATGAACACCATCCCCTGAGGTGGTTCTACCTGAAGGTAGTGCAGGACCAGCAGATGATGATGTCCTGGGGTGGGTCCCAGATGTGCTGTGGCCTAGTAACATGGCCAGATGAGGTGGGAGAGATGGTTATGCTGGGTACAGGCTTCCCAATCATGCTATAGTGCCATAGTTATAGAACATATGTAGGTAGTAATAGTCCACACAATCCAGGATTACTTCTAACAGCATGCATAGATATCCCCATTAACACAAAACACCAGATTTGGAGCAGTCACATAGCAAACAGAACACATGCATATATGGAACCATAGTGACCCTTATAATGGCTTGCAGATGACATTGTTAGCAACAGGCCACCAATGAAAGTGTTTCAACATGGAACATGACTAGAAACACATTGCACTATTTGCTATACAATACTATCTGTCTTACAATTCAATACATGTCCCAGCAGTAGATTTGCTGTAAACATACCCGTCCTCAGATATTTTTCCTCTTTATGTCTTTCAGGCACCCTGTCCAGGACAGTGTTTGCCAGTTTATTCCCCCCAGGAAAATTATGTCATAATCAACTACCTGGTGCAGCACCACCACACCCTCTTTGGCTGTACAGCCCATGATCTGCAGGAGAGGACTGCCCTGTGGAACAAGCTGCTCCACAGGGTAAAGGATGTCGGCCTGCATAACTGCAGTTATGAGCAGGACTGACATCAGTGCACTGACCTCATCCGCCACGTCCATCAGCATGCTGCAGTTAGGAGGGACCAGCTAGCCACAGGGGGGGTCGTGCCATCCAGCCCCCATTGACACATGCTGAGGAGCTCCTCACCAGCCTCAGGGCACCTGCCCACCAGCAAAGCCAAGACCCAGCTGATAGCATTGTGGAGGTGGGTGCTACCCACACAATGGACGAGGAGCATGCAGGTAAGGCCACAGGGCACATCAGTAGACCACTGTTGCTTATCCATCTGCATATGTAGATTTTAATCATGCATATGTGAGATGATCTATATATATATATATATATATATATATATATATATATATATATATATATATAGTCTGTTGCTGCACTGTAGTAATGAACAGATGTGCATAATCTGTAGTATTGTGGGTTTGTACTGTTGATGTACTGAAATGCTGCTCCCACCCTGTACCAATGCCACAGGTGTGGCTACTGACATCACATCGCTCACACAACTATGTAGGTCCCTCTGGTATACCTCTGGGGCAGCATCCTGTAGCTGGTGAGTATGGTGTTGTTTGTTCAGGTTTGCCAATGTTATGGCCATGGTATTTGCTATGCACACATTTAGCACATCTACCCATAATGCATGCTGTACATGTTCACTTATTGTTGCTGTTAACTGCACTGCATCACAGTGATTATCATGGTGGCATATCTGAAGAGTATGTAAGAGTCTTACAATATAACTAACAACCTGTCATTGCAAGATGTGTGCACAGAGATGAACATAATGGTGGGACAAATGGCCTACAGTAGGAACATGTCTGAAACATCACCCTTATACAGTGCTACAACAGTGTATATGCCACTATTACAATGGCAACCATTACAGATCTACACAATGGTATATTGCAATACTACATTCCACAACCCTTACAACCTGTAATGTGGTCCTAACATGAGCAATGAATGTGTAATATGGAATCCTATGTTAGGACAGCAAATATGGGGAATACATACCTTAAACACTGGAAGCATATGTGTGCACACACTCCAAATAACATATTGTGGAAGCAGCTTTTGAGATACTGACAGTATTCACTCTTCATGAGTATGCACCTTCCATCAAGTAGAGGTCCTCAATGTCACACCAAGAAATGGTCTGCTGTCCAAGATGTATGCCCATCACATTTGACCACTCATCTGCAACTGAGGCAGCTGTGGCTTGCACACATCTTACAAGCCATGGAATGGATCCCATAACCCAACAGGTAGCACGCAGGAGTGGGACATGTAGCCTTACCTTGCTATTGCATATACCATGATAAACAGTGCAGAAAGTCATGTATGTAACGAGGAAGTATGGGACAACATTAATGTAGAAAATAAACAGATGGTCATCCAAGACAGATGATGACACATGTTGCAAACTGGTCAGGAGGCTGACTAGAAACATGCCGCAACACTGAGGGAGATGTAGGAATATCTAGCAAGTACTGGCTGTGCAGTACCTGTGTTGACAATCACCTGGACTCTGCATAAGTGTGGCCTATGGGTTAGGGTAATCAGATGGGACAGTTGTTCTACAGGAAACATCAGCCAGGGCTCTCTACAGGTAGCATATGCATAACATCAAAAGTCCCCCAAAGGCATGTGTTCCAATGTGTAATGGTGTACCAAGACCAAGTTCGAAGCCTACAGACAGTATCAATTAAGATACATTGCTGCACGCACAACACCTCACTCCACCTCAGGCCCACCATCCCCATCTGTACCTTTCTGGTGCCAGTGTACACCTTTAAGTTTGCCATTCATTAGCAGGGACTAGGCCGGTACACATAGTGTTCTGAATTTGGGACACTGGAAAATGACACTCATGTGTAGCCCATAGTTGTAAAGCATCTGCAAAAAGGCTGAGGATGAGGAGGGGTTTCATCCTGAAACACAACAGTGAACTGAAGCAGACATCCAAAGCTCGCTAAGAATGGCTATATCTGCACACAGTCAAGGTCATGAATTGTGGCAGACATAACGCTGACTCCAGAGCAATAGTGAAGGCACTGTGTGACCTCCAAGGGCTGTGCACATGAGTTGACCTTGCAATCTTGCAGAGTTGGGGGAACATTTGTAGGGCAGAGTGACAAAATACTGGCAAGTGCAGATGGGCCATGTTAGTATACCCCTTCCAGAAATAGTGACTGCTGTAGTACACTTAACAGTTGATGCAACAAACCATCATGTTAAGGGTGTGTACACTTATGCACCCACATATTGTATGCATCTCAATCAGCATCTGCACAACTAACACATTTGTTTGATACTGCATTTGATTGCACAGGTCATATGTCACATATCAGGTTCATGTAATGTTACCATATGCAGTATTGTAGCCCCATGGCATATCAGGGAAGAGGGTGCCATGTCAGTAAGGGTGTGTACACTCCTCATAGCCAAAGAAAGGTTTGAAGGTTGTCAATGTAATTGTATTTTATTGGTTATACATGCACCGCTGATGATGCAATCTGCAAATCAGACATCAGGCATTCACTATTGATATCTGTCCACATATCATCCCAGGTATGTGTCGGTCAAACACATAGGGGCGGTGAGCAGCAGAGCAAACAAAACTGACACACATATACACATTCAGCAATGGCGTGTACACCTGTGAGTTATGGTGCACAGTACATGCCAGGATGCTGAACAGGTGCACAGCAATACTGTGTACATCTGTGCAGTGTGTTCCAGGGGGAGGGGCATCACCTTCTAACACAACTCATGCATCACAGAGATGTATAATGTTGGTAACAGGGACTGACTATAACTGCAGTGCATACTGCTGAGTGCCATATGCCATACATGTTGACAAATGGGTAATGAGAGGTCTGTGTGTAATACCTGTGTGTGTGTGTGTGTGTGTGTGTGTGTGTGTGTGTGTGTGTGTGTGTGTGTGTGTGTGTGTGTGTGTGTGTGTGTGTGTGTGTGTGTGTGTGCGTGTGTGTATGTACAGTTAAGCAATGATGTACAGATCATTTTTTGTTTTCCCCTCACAGGTGGCGAGGTGGGTCAGGGTCCCTCCTGCAGGCAAACTGATGTTAGTGTCCATACAGACTCTGATAATGGGGATAGGTGTGGTGAAGCACAGGCAGGGTTGTCAGGGGCTGAAGCTGTACCATCATTTGACATCCCACTGTTATCCACCCCATTCCCACACATAGTCACATTGCCTATACATACCCCATCACCAGTGACCATAGGTGAGGGAGAGTTGGTGGGTGGTGGCATTGGACAGGACAGTGTGGTGACTATGGCAAGTATGTCTGGACATAGCAGCCATAGCCAGATGTCTGGCAGGGTACCACACAGGCAGATGTACAGAGGTGCTCGTAGGAGGGCTGCTGGTCATCATGCTCCTGGCAGAAATGCCACAGCTGGTGTTACCAGATGCATGTTTCAGGCCATTATGGAGGCGCAGAGACATATGGAACATTATACCAAACAGGGTCTGAGTCTCTAGAGGGCTACTCATTCTGCTGTTATTGACAACATCCATGATCTTGCAGGTGCCCATCGTTATTTTGCAGAGGTCCTAGCTAGATGGCTGGGTGAGATGGTAGGAATCCTCGACCATGGAATGTCTGTGCTTGAGCATATGGTGGGAGTAGTGTGATGGCCACGTGGATGTAGGCCAGCAACACCAACAGGTGGAGGTCGATGTGGGCATGCAACAAGTCAGAGCTGCTCCCGTAGTGACAATACCAGCACTGGCACTGCAGGTTGGGTGCTGTCCACACCACAACATAGCAGGCCACATGCACCTGGCTGGTCCCAAGAGGGACTCGGATCCAGCAAACATATGTCAGCATCGGGGAGAGTACCATATCTTGGCTTGTACCTGGTAGTGCCCATGGAACCCCTGTCAGGCAAGTTCTTGTGTCCATGGCCAGAGACAGTGAACTGCACACCCTGCCAGGTACGGTCTGCAGCTGTCCAACAAACCCTGTATAGGGCAGCCACATGGCAGAACTGTGTGCATGCATACACACACACACACACACACACACACACACACACACACACACACACACACACACACACACACACACACACATCACCAACACAGCTAGGGCAACCCCATACCTACGCACACTACATCTGCACAGCAAAATTAATAATGAAACCCCCTAACACACACACACATGATGTCAAACAAATGGCTCAGCCTAGGTCTCTGGCAAACCCACAACACACCCTGTGCATATGATGATACCTGTGCCACATCCCTGTCATCCATAACATTGATGCAGGGACAGGCTAATATGGTTCTGATGCACACGGTGATGCTATGTAACATGTTTTCAGCACTAAAGTTTAATGCTTACATGTCAGGATGTGTAGCTGTCCAGCCATGATGCATTATAGCTGTTATTAACACTGAGTGATTGTGGTCTCCATAATGTATTACGTTTGTGTTGTAGGTGTCTATGTGCCAGCAGGATGTTGGTCTGCTGTTGTTTCCTAGAAGGGGTATGGCATTGTGGTGACACCTTGACTGTGCCATATCCTGCGTACAGCTGAACACAAGTCACAGGTCTGTATAACAGTTACTGCATGTGCCACATGCCTGATAGGTCTGAGGGGTGTATACAGGTGAGTGCATGGTGGCTGATGTCAGCAGCCCTTCTACAGTGGACAATGGTAAGTGTACTGGGTGGTACACACCACATGTTTGTGTATAACACACACACACACACACACACACACACACACACACACACACACACACACACACACACACACATACAGAGGCTTTGGTGTTGATGCAATACACAGAGAATACTGTACACATGGATGTATGTACTTTTGCAGAGAACCCATTTTAGCCTATGTAATTCCACCAAGACAGAATAGGCACAACATCAAATTGGGAAATAATCTCCTAGTTTAATGTCATTGACGATAGTACTGGCAGGGTATATGTCCCCTTCTCCAATGCAGTGCAATCCTCAACTTGTTAAACATAGGTGTGCTGGTGTGGGTGGCACAGCCCTACCTCTGGAGGGTGTGGGGTGGTGTAGAACCGTAGACAGTGTGATTGACAACTACTTAACCTGTTAACATAAACTGTACAGTATTACAACCGACTAAGCGGGGGGATACACTCAACAATAACCGCAATGATGGTGGCTGTATCCACAAGATCCACACCCAGCTATATATACCAACCCCAGTATCACTGTACAGCTATACAATGGGGAAGAGGGCATTTACACATCTACTACTAGTTTTGATGGAATGAATTTCCACAAGATGATACCTGTGAAATGTTAGCATTTGCCAGTCAGTTCTTAGACAGATGACCTCCTGGGACATGTATTTTCTGCACACTGAAGTAGATCCCTTCAAATACACACACACACTCTTACTTGGCAACACTGAGAGTAGAACCCCTACCTAGGTACTTGTTTCTACTAATGTGTGTGGTCTTAATTGCACACACCACAAAGCTTTTAGGATGAGGTGTGTCCCAGCTTACTTGTTAAGTGAAGAACATCACCAGGCCTTGTACAGTATGGCAATGGGGGATGTACTGGTTGTTTATGAACAATACATAGTGTGACATACTGCCATATACACATTGACAAACACATAACAGTCATACACACATCTGAGAGACCTGGATTTATCAGTGCTAACTACCATGTCAGTGTGTCCATTTGGTTACAGATAAGATGCACACAGCACATGCATCATTGGGAAGGATAGTGTAATCAATTACCTGTATGGTTTATGGTGGCAGTGGTCCCCATACAGTGGACTTTGGTACATGTACTGGGGGTACCATGGTGTAAATACAGTATACCCAGCACCCACACTCCACATTGGATATTGTACTCACTGAAACCCATGATAATACTCTGACATACCCACCATCACACATTGACCAGGACTGCAATACAACCCCTTGTCTATCTCAAGAATGCTACTACAGGGATATGCATCTATTACACATACCACAGGGATAGTAGAGTGATGCTTTGTCATGGCTTTCCTATGGTCAGCAACATCACTATCCCTTATACTGTATGACAAGGTGTATTGTATTAGGAGAATGTGGCCTCAGAATGCTGTATCCTACAAATATACACACTTGCACACATACACACACTTGCCAGGACTCAGAGGATAACCCATGCCTATCTACCCATTTGTACAACAGTGTTATGCTGTTACTGCAAGCTCCAGGTAGCCCATAGGATGAAGAGTGTAACAAGGTACATGTAATGTCCATTACATCAGCAGCCATATCTAACTATGGCAATGATGGGTGTAGTGGGTGTGAAGGCCCTCAGGGTATTATCAACTACAGGTTTACAAACACACAGACACTGTTATTCTCAGTAATGCACACTGACACATTTGTCAGTACTGGGGTCCATAGGTGCAGGTGTTCCTAGGTGTGTACCAGGATATTGTCCATGGAGAGATGGGAAGAGTAGGTGATGTGGGTACAGTGGTATCATGCCACCTGCCATTTGCCAACAGGCCATCTATCAACTGATGCCACAGGAATGATCCTCAGAGTGAGAGTTAAATGCAACATCCAATCATCTGGTTGCCTCTTGCAGAGTCACCAGTGAGGTGCTCCAATTGACATGTATGCAACATATATATTACATAACATGGTCAGTGTCTGTCTTGGAGACCTGTACCCAAGCATGTTCTGTTGACTGTGGTAGTGTAGTTGAGGTATCCATGGCATGTGGTGCATACAGGGTGGGGATTCATAGCTGTGGCATTCATATCACAGCTGGGCAGACATGTCAGTGTCAGTCAAGCATAGACTGCCTGCAAGCAGCCAAGATGGATACCTGACATCTGCACATCTGTACAGAGAAAAGACAGACATGAGCTAGCCAATTGGTTATGCATTAAGATGAATGTGTTGACAGATAGACGTCTGACACTGATAGGTATGCCATTACTGCATGACAGCAGCCCTCAATGACATGTCATATGCACACAGTAGTTTACAGTTAATATCCACATGTCAGATCAATATCCAGTAGCAAATACTTAATGACACACAGCTCACACACCAAGACCACGATAGTGAGGACTCAAGAGTCCATCTTTGCATGCAGGGGTGTTTGGTTCCAGTACTACAATCTGCAATCTACTCTTACTTGGGAAAGCATTGTCAACAGTAGTAATATAATGATACACTACTTGCCATTGTGACTGCATATAATCTGGGATACTACTCATGTATGAAACACTTTCAAATGGAAAAGAGTGTTTTACAAGCCATATCTACTCAGGTGTCCCAGACAGTAGACTCACACCCCCTTGCTACTGTAATGACAGCACATAGATGCATGTTATGTACATGGAATTAAATACACTTATTAAAGATGTCATTCCCTGCTATTTTATCAGACTGGAATGTGATCATTGGTGACAAGGGCTGAGTCATGCTTAGCAGGTTTCAGCATTGCTGCAATATAAATGCTAAGCAGATTTGTGCACTGGTAAGCGAAGCCTACACTGTTTAAGCACCTATACGTTTAACTGTACATTAGCAATGCTTACTGTTGGGCAAACACATGCAAACCCACTTAAAGCTGCTCAGAACTGCCTTAACCACTCTGTATCCAACAGTCCTTATTCTGCCTAGCAACAAAATAAACAGCCCTTTCAGAACTTGAACCCAGGACCCTGTACACTACAGTCAGAGCAGTTAACCACTAAGCCATCACAGCTATGACGACACTTGTTTTTTTCAATATACCTCTCAGTACACATACTGAATAGTACTGAACAACTGCTTTGACTTCTACAATTGTATAGTACTTGTTAGTGGACATATTGTTGAATCAGTATGTTGTCATATCTATATCAGATAAATATGGTGAAATATGTCTGGGAAGGTAACTACAACACTTGTGTACACATAAGGATATGTATATATCTATATATATCTATATATATATATATATATATATATATATATATATATAGATATATCTATATATATATATATATATATATATATATATATATATATATATATATATATATATATATATATATATATATACATGCATACATATATATATATATATATATATATATATATATATATATGTATATATGTATCTATGTACATACACATATATATTTATATATATATATGCATTTATATACATCTGTATATTGCGTTTTTTATATGTATGGTCATATATAGATCTAAGTGTATATATATATATATATATATATATATATATATATATATATATATATATATATATATATATATATATATATATACACGTATGGGTTCACTTTATAATTTCAAAATACTGAAATACTGAATTTCAGTATTTCAAAATCATAAAGTCAAAAACTGGAAATTGCGAAAGTGCATAATCGCGAATTTTAATATCTCGAATTTGCGGTTATGGCTTAAGGTATGTGGTGTGCGGTGTTGGGAGTGTATTGTGTACAGATGTAGGTGCAACTGAAGGTAAGTGAGTGTTTTGCAAGGGTTTTGTGTGGGAGTTTGAGTGCGTCTGAATGTGTGGATGTATGTATATGTGTGATGTTTGTGTGTGTGTGGGAGGGACTGTGAAATGTGTGGGTGTGTGTTTCCTTTTTGTGTCTGTGCGATCTCAGAGTTAGTATATATAAGTAGGGGTGTGGGGGGTGCAGCCTCCCACTTGGGGGTGTAGGGGTGCTTACCCCCCTGCTTATATGTAGTGTAGGTTTGTTAGTTTGTGTTTTTGTGTTTGTGTGTGTTTTGTTTGTTGTAGTGTGGGTTGGACGATGTTATGTGTTGTGCGGTGTATGGTTTGTATGTGTTTGTGATTGCATGTTTCGTGATTGTGTGTTGTCGGGATTATGGACGTTCGACTTTATGATTTCAAAATACTGAAATTCAGTATTTCAGTATTTTAAAATTATAAAGTGAATCCATATACGTGTATATATATATATATACATATACACATATGTCCATAACATGTAGTGGAGTCATACCTCAGCACCTATAGTCACAACCTCTTAGTTTAAGAGGATGTCAAGTAAATATTGCAGGTATTAATGTAGACTGTTGCTACTGTAATGGGTTGTCTTAACAGAAATGTGTGGGAAGTCATATCTGATATTGACATGTACGCAATCAGTTACTGATAGACATCATCAGATAATCATAGTGCAGTACCACACAAATCACAGTAATGATCCTGTGGAATACAGCAGAGATATAACCAATAAATGTGGACAGTCTGACACACTCTGGTCAGTCAGAGGTATACACAGAATCCCTTAGTGCAAGACGTGTGGACCATGCCTGACAAAGTGGATGTTTACAGCCATGTAAATAGGGATATCACAAATATATTGGAATAGATAAGCTCACACAGTTTATGCATTCTCACACTCCTGTCTGTCTTGACACATAATAACAGGAGGAGCAGAGGTCAGAAGCCCACGTACTACCCACTAGTTAGTGACATATATCTGTACAGCATCCCACTGATTTGTCAGAAATACACAACAGTTATGATGGCCCAGCAATAGTATATCTGACAAATATCTGGACACAACATCACACTGGGTAAATACACTGAGCTGCTAGGCATGTCACAAAGCACTCTGCAAACTACAGGCAGATGCCACAACACTGCCCTACATTTCTTATGGGGGAATACACATGTACTTGCAAATATTGAAGGCTCTACAGGCATGTAACAGCATGGAGTAACAGACACCTGTGTGAATGTGCATGCCCACAACCAATCTGAATACAGCCACAGTCACATATGGTAAGCGTAATTAATATTACAGTATATGGACTGTGTGAACAACACCATCCTCATATGTGCCACTCACACACTAACCTTACATATATTGGGCCAATACACAGTGTATTCCAATGCCTGACTGTGGTATGGGACATGTGTTGGGCTGGCCCTACAAACATGTATGCCAATAAGGTACCATACACTGGAGCAGCATGCAACATCAGACAGAACAGGACCAAGAACAATGACATCTACCACAGTCTGTACACAGGCCAAGGTACATATTCACAATATGCACTCTGTCAACAATCACCATAAATACACAGACCTCACTACTTTACACACTACAACAGAATGTCCAGGTTTGGTCCTCAAATATAAGGCCTACTATACATAACATGTCTAGCAGACTGATATCTCACTGGCTTGTTATCAGGTATGCTGTCAGTAAATAATGATGTACTGAACATATGCACCTCTTACTGCATGACATATCTACAAAGGTTGACAGACTTGTGGCTGGAGGCACAAACATAGGGCCAATATTGACATGTTGCTGTGATAAACTCATACATTTACTGGTGTAACAGGGTTTGTTGTGACATATGTCTTCTGAGGGATATGAAGTTAGTAACTCACATGGATGTTACCATGTACTGACTGCAATCCTCAGAGTATGCTACTGCATTTCTAAAGATAGGAAATGTGTGGGTAACACATATAAGACTCCACACTCTGGCCAGTCTGCAGATAGCCCTACAAGTGAGTGTGTCCTCAACCACATAACACTGTCATGACAGATATTAAATCATGCAGAACAGTCATATCCACACAAACCCTGTTAAACCAAATTATTTCAAATGTAGAAGAGCAATACTTACATTCTGTCCCCATGTCTGGAACACCCCCCTCCTGTTTGTTGGCCTGTCTCCACAGTGTATTTTGTAAGATGTATATCCAACTACCCTCTGTGATGCTGTTTGTCAAACACCCACATGAAGTCCTGCTCACAGTGAAGGAAAAGGGCCACCACCCACATGAAGTGCTTAGTTATAGGAGGGTTTCCATACAATTGGCTATAAGAATGATACCACAACTGTCCCACATACAATTAGCAAGTGGTGAACTGCAATTCATGCACAGGCCATCAGCTGTGCATGAGCATCATTTACAAAACTCAAGCTGCTGCCTAAGCAAAACAGGTGTACTTTTCCACATCCATTGGAGTGAGAGAGACAGAGACAAAGTAAGAAAGGAGGGGAGTAGGAGAGTATGAGCCAACCCTATTTGACCCATGGGTGGAGAGTGGTATCTGGGCATTATGACAGCTGTCTATATTGTGTACTAATCCATACTGTCACATGGTAATTGTACATGGCTGTACACATTTATGGCTGAAGATTGTCGACAACAATCTCTACAATGTTTGGAAAATGTTGGCCTTGTAATGTTGACAATGGGACATGTAGCTCATCAATATAATGATGTGGCAAAACCCACACTACAATGGATGTTGTCATTATACAATCACGCCAACACCCACACATGACACTGATGAAACACACATAAACACACACTTACCAGTACTGAGTTTCAAACCCCTACAGGACTATGTATTGCTATTACATTGTTATGCAGTTATTGCACGCGCCATGGAGCTTACATGTTGGAGAGCTGTCCAAAGGTATCTCTGAAGGTGAGTGACATCAGCAACAGTGATAAAGGAGGGAAAAGGGAAGTGTAGTACATGTGACTTTCCACAAAAGCAGGTGTCAAGGAAGACACACCCACACTCTCTCAAGAAATCACACACATTATCATAGTTGGCAGGGTCAGGATTAGAACTCCTACCTAACTAGTTTGCTACACTACAGTATTATGCAGTTATCACATTTGCCACAGAGCTTATCAGGCTGATATATGGCCAAAGGGTTATAACAAGGTGACTGACATCAGCAGGCATGCTACAGTAGGGCAATGGGAGGTGTAGTGAGTGTGAATGCTTTCAAAATCATTACTCTCCACACACACACACACACACACACACACACACACACACACACACACACACACACACACATACACTCACACACTCTCTCTCTTGCCAGTACTAACATGCATGGGTTCATTGCTTCACAGGTGTGTAGTAGTTGACTGTGTCAGAAGGCTGTACAAGGCTAGGCAAAGGGAATACCTTGGCATCAGGCCATATGACAGTGGTCTCCAGTGTGGCTCAGAGGTGTAGTCTTAGATTGGCCCATGCAGGTGGGTATTGTATTCACCATCCACTCATCTGGGTTACTATTGTGGGTGGCCAGTGCTGTGCAATGCTTGCCATGTATGTGATCTATATTCCATAACATGGACAGTGTCTGGGTTGTGCACATGTCCCACATGCATGTTCTGTGATGTGTGGAAGTGTATTTGGGGTCTCTGGGGCATGTTGTGTGGGCAGATTGTTATAAACTGATGTGGCATTCCTGACCTCATGTGGTGAGACCTGGCTATGGAACTGAGGTCGTGCCTGCACCAACATTGACAGGATGATACAGGTATTCAGTGGAGTTAGTGGCATCTGTCCATACAGGCTATGTGTATAAGGCATGGTACTCCCTTTGTGGGTTATATTTACAGACTGTACGGTTGTTGCAGGCGTCCAGTGGGGAACATAGCAAAGGATCACTGTAAGCATTTATTTGCCTATTGTAGGGATGGAAAAGGATGCCGTGTCCTTTTATTTGCTGGATAACACACACTCAGTCAGGAGATGTTACACATCACAGTACATTCTAATGTCAGTGGCAGTCTTGTGGTCAACAGGCATGTAGCCCACTGCAATCACACTGTGGTTACTATCTGTGGGCAATGTGCAGGGAACTACCACTATAGTGGTTGTTGCCTAGCCAAGTGTGTTTGTGTATGAGACATGGGTGGAGAGTGTTCTTTGAGTAATACAAGGGTTGCCTATATTGTTCACCAATCCATAATGTCACATGTAGGGCTATGGATTGTTTACATCAGCCTCTCTGCTGTTTGACATCTGTTGTCCTTGTAAGGTGGACATTGTGACATATAGTAGTTCCTCAATATAATAATTTAGCAAAACCCACCTCACAATGCATCCTGTCATTACACAATCACTGCAACCTCCACACAGGATACTGATGACAGACACACACATACACACACACACACACACACACACACACACACACACACACACACACACTTGCCAGTACTGACATTCAACCCCCTACCTAGCTATGTACTGCTAATACAGTATACTGCATTTATCGCACGGGCCACGGAGCTTATTGGATGAATGTTGTCCCAAGGTACT
>NC_056729.1:210081254-210176254 GCF_019279795.1 Protopterus annectens
TTCAATGCTTAACCATGTTAAAATAGATTCTATTTAAACACAGGGAAGGGTTTTTTTGATTTTTCCCCAAAATGACCATGGTTACATGCTTCTTAATGTTACTTATTTCATAGACTATTTAAACAATGAATGCTGATTTTTTTCCCCCAAAACATGAAAAAAATAAGTATATTGACTTGGAGGTTGATGTATATTGGGGTAGAACAAGAATCTTGGCTGCAACAGAATACAGAGAAGGTTCATGATTAACTAATTTTCTGGTTTGCTGTTGTACAGACACCTTTTCTGCAAGTATAATTCTGTTTTTGCTTACTGTAAAGGTTTCCTTATCCAGTTTAGTTTCAGATGTTGGACTGTTCTTAACATGTTGCGTCTCTTAACTTGCATTTTCTTTATCATATTCTAAATGGTAACTTGTGATTATATATATTAGAACATAATTTTCATCATTACTGTCATGCAGTGTACATATGTTTTCTTTTTAACAGTTTTTTTTATCCACTCTAGCACTGCATACATTGTTCAGTGCTTGCCTTCTCATAACCTTTACTCCTACTACTGAACATTCTTCTTGTGTGAAGGCTGCTAACCCAGCTAGCTAGAATTTTGTAAATAATTCTATGTCATTGTAAATATTAATATGATCCACAAGTGTAAGTAACCTGTATGTTATGTGCCGAGCTTCAAAATGTAACCATAGTGCACCCTGCTGGAAAAGAGCAGAAATGTATATGGACTTAATATGCTTGTGCAAATGTATATTTTCATAGTAGAAATTGGGGCATATAGAGTTAACTTGCAAACTCTGAGAAAATAAGTAGAGAGTTTTATGACTGTGTTTACCACAGTTAGATGACAGAATGTCTTCAGCTAGAGTTTCTTTCTATTGCCTTAAGACAGAAATAATTACTAGGTTTAAAATGTAAAAGTGTTAATTGTTTTACAACTTCCAGTTTCAGGCAAGCTTCTAAGAGATAAGTATTTTTCATAGAGACATGTTCAATTCTGTTGGTATCTGTTTGGCCTGGGAACTAGAGGCAGGTGTCAAATAGCGATGTCATCTAGCTACCCCAGCAGTAATGTGTTTTATTAATTTAAGAACTATCTCAGAGAAAAAGTCTTTGCATTTTGTATTTGTCTCTGGACCAAGAAACATCCATTCAACACTTGTATTTGCCTTGCTAATAGTAAGTAATAGATTACATTGATTTCTCTTAGAGATAGGAATATAGTAAGATCAGTCTAGATGTTTTCTGTATTTATGTGAGACTATCCTACAATGTTGTTTTAAAGTATTTCCTGGGATTCTGAACTCTGTTGTCACTATGGTGAGTTATTGAATATTGTCTTGTTTTTTTTTTATTTAATATTAAATGTATTTAAACTTTTTAATTGTGGCTGGTTTGTTAGAGATATTTAAGCTCTTACAGTACTTGCATATGTATTTGGTAACACTGTACCAGCCACTCCTAAATAGCCTTCAAATCTTGGACAGACTTACCATTTGGATAATAGTAACATTGCACAGTAAAATTGGTCACTCTTTGATATAAGGGCCTTATAGTAGCTGATAAGTAGTGGTTGGTGGCAGCTGCCATATAGACTGGGCAGAAGGGGGCATAGCTAGTGTACCTGTGCCAGCCTTCCCCATGAGTATGTGTTTGTATATAAATCAAATCTCAAAGTGTTTGTGTCAGCTACTTGGGCAGGGACATGAAGCACTGGCTGGACAGAGAGGGTGTTGGAGATTTTGGCTTGACCACTCGGCTGAGATCTTAACCCTATAGCTGTGCCAGTGGGAAGTCGTGGTGGTGATCTGCAGAGAGAGGGAAAAAGCAGCCCAAGACTGACTGTGATCTCTGTGTGCTCTTAAGGGAAATTGTACTTTACTGTGTGTGTACTTGTCATCCTCCCAATGTGCACATCCATCACTGGTGTTGGTGGTGAGGATTGAGGCTCCTTGATTACTGGGCCAGTGCAGGAGCGTCACATGTTTCCATAAAATCCACTTATTGCTATGAAATGTATTCTTACCTTTTCTAAATATGCCATCTTCAGTTCTTTTACCTCCTTTACATTATTCAATACATAAATTTGGGTTAGCTTTTTATTTCCATTTTCTAGTAAATGCTTGTTTGGCCGCTAATAGCATTAAACTTAGTAAGGCCTTAGTAAGTGCAGACAATTCTTTAGTGACAAACATTTGATGTCCTTACATTCACTGCTGCAGTATTCTTAACATATGGGATGCCCTGCCATGGAAGCCCGATGTCCAGCCAGTCTACCAAAGACTCCTTTTACTTTAAAGGTATGCCGAATGTCGTCCAAACACTCCTTGTGCAGCATAGGGTAAAAAGGTGACTTCAGGCCTACCATAGTCAGAACTTCTTGGCTGCCAATCCAAATGTATCTGTTCACCATCAGTCTGTTTACCTGCATCTGGTTTCTGCCAGTTGAATGCATTTTCATTCTCCATTGACTGTACATGCCTGTTTGCTGACTTCTTCGCAGTTTCAGATAAGTGCCCCACTGGGGGTTTTGTTCCTGTCTTATCTTGTTTTGTGCTCCTTGGAGTTAATAGGTTCATAGGTATGTACTAGGCTAATGGCCCTGGAGCCTTTACAAGCCTATCCGGTTGAAATGCCCTAGCATTGTGCCGCTCGATATTAGTTCCCAGTGCCTCTATCTAATACAGCCACTGGAGTGAACTATTTCCCATCTACTCATCGCGATCCCTCTTGAAGAGTACCAGTGAGGTGCTCTGCTTGACATGTATGGGAAGTCTGTTCCAGAGCACGGGCAGTCTCTGGGTTATGCACCTGTCCCTTCAGCATGTTCTGCTGATTGTGGTAATGAGGTTGAGGTCTTTGGAGCGTGTGGTATTGAGGGATTGGGATTTCTTTAGATGTAGCATTTCTAACAGAACTGGGTCAAACATGGCTTTGTAAGTCAAGCAGAGATCGCCTCTAAGTAGATGATATGAGACAGAGAATAGCTGGAGTTTGTCTGTGTAGGATGTGTGTTTAAGTCCTAGGATCCTCTTCATGAGGTACATTTTTGGCCTTTCCAGCTGTTGCATGTGTCTACTGAGGTACATACCAAATGGGGCATTATAATTGATGATTGGCCTAATGAGGGGAAGAGTAGAGAGAGATGACCTCTTTCTTCCTGGGTGCAAAACCCTTGGTAATGAGATGTGCCACATAGAAGGGCTTTCTGACTACAGTGGTAATGTGGTGGTCAAAGTAGAGGTTGCTGTCAACATGTGTCCCCAGATCTCTTATAATGCCTTCAGTGTTCAGTGGGATACCATCAATGTGGTAATTAGTGGGAACTGAGTTTTTCCTAAAGTGGATGACCATGCATTTTTTGGCATTAAGCTTAAGGCCATGGTTTTGACACCAGTCATTGGTCTCAGTGAGGCCTTTCTGTAGGATGTCTACAACACTTGGGGAGTTAATGGCTACCAACTTGCAGTCATCTGCGAAACTGGTCAGCCAGAGTCCCTCTGTGTTGGCCTGGACTTCTGAAAAGTAGATTCCAAACAGGATAGGACCCAGGACTGATCCCTGTGGTACTCCACTCATGAGTGGTCGGCAGTCTGTCTTGGAGTCCGCTACTTTCACACTGTGGGTTCTATCTGTGAGACAATTTGCAACCACCTAGTGATATAGGGGTTGATGCCTAGTTTGAGTTTATCAATAATTCCTGAGTGGGGAATGGTATCAAAGGCCTTGGCCAGATTGAGGTGCACTGTATGAACTGCCTTGTTTGTCCTCATCCATAGCTCTGGTGACTGACTCAAAGAAGTCAACCAGGTTGAGTAGGCATGATCTACCTTTCACAAAACCAAACTGCATGGGATCTGGAGTTTGGAGATTCTCTATATCCTTGTTAATTAGGTCATTGATGATGCACTCCATAGCCTTACATATCAGACTCATCAGGTTAATGGGGTGATAATTCCCAGGGTCTGTAGTCGCTACTCCTTTATGGAGAAGGATGACTGTAGCAGTGTGCCATTCAGTAGGGAAAAAGTCTGAGGTGAGGCTGTGATTGAACAGGGCACACAGATGTGGTGCCAGTTCTCTTTGTAGTTCATGTAGAACACATCCATGAATATTGTCAGGTCCCATGGAAGCTGTATTCTTGGCCTTGGACAGTGCAGCTTTAACCTGTGCTGCAACAATGCTGGGTGCCTGGCATTCCACCAGTATTGTGATTGGTCCTTTGCGGGGAGATGGGGGTAAAGTTGGCACTGAATCTGTGCGCCAGTATGTTGGCTCAGTATAGGAGGTACCATTGTGCAGTAACTCAGAGCAAACATGGGTATTGCCGTGGAGATTCTTGATATAACTATAGAAGGCTTTGTGTTTGTTTTTAGTGTCTGCTGCAATTCTGCCTTCGTAGCTGGTTTTAGAGGTTTTGATGAGGGATCTCAACTTTTTGTTAAGGATAATAAGGGAGTTTTTCCAGTCTTGGGACTTCACCTTTTTCTGCAACAGTTTCTTCCTTCTATTGTAGAGTTTATTAATGACAAGGGACCACCAGATTGGCTTCTTTTTTTGGAGGAGAGTGTCTTGGTTTTGTTGGATATAGCTAGTTTCATGCATTTATGTACATGTTCGTACAGTGCACTGGTGTGTGATTCGTCAGTCATGCGTCTATTTTCCATTGACATGGGTGTCGTGAAGTTGGCTACTTCTGTTTTCAGGAGCCCAAAGTCAGCTTTGGAGAAGTTTTCATGGTGGTTAACTTTGGGGTGGGGGGTGAAATGTGGATTTCCATGGTGATTAGTTTGTAGTCTGATCTAACCAGGGAGGAACTGTCTGTCAGTGTAGAGCAGCGGTTGCCTGGGTTATTAATAACCAGGTCAAGGATGTTGCTTCCTCTAGTGGGGGTAAGAATGAGCTGGTCCAGGGCATTGGAATTGAATTCCATGAAGCATTGGGCCAGTGTATTGGTGCATGAGTAGTTTTCCCAATTGATGGAGGGGTAGTTGAAGTCACCTAGTATGAGAGTGTTGGGTTGGACCCTAATAGTTCCAGGGTGCTTAGAAACATGGAGTGAGAGTCTTGGGGCATGTTGGAGACCCTATAGCAGGCTACGACCTGACTCACCATCTTACTCAATGTTAGTTGTACCTGAGGTTTCTCAGATGTGTTATGCTGGGTGACTAGTCTGGAGGTGTGCATATCCTTTATGGATATGGAGACACCACTGCCTTTGGAGCTTTGGTCCATGTTCTGGGCTGAATGGTGCAGAATGAGTTAATGCCTGGTGGTGCAGGGGTGTTTTCTGCAGCTTTAAACCATGTCTCTGTTACAGTACAAATGTCAATGTTCTCCATTTTGAGGAGTGCTTCGAGCAAGTGCATCTTGAGAATTAGACTTCTAGCATTGAACAGCATGACCCTCGGATTGCATTTATTTATAGCTGTTATGGTGGTAATTTGCTTTTTGGAACACTGCATGGTGGTAGTTTGGTCTTTGGAACATTGCCTAAAAAGGCACTGTAGGGGTGGCAAGAGCCTTAGCCAGTATTCGGAAACCCAGGGGTGACAGATGCACGCCATCTCTGGCAAAGCATCAAGGTCTGTCAATCATGTCATCCCAAGCAGACAGATACTGGATCCTCTTAGACTGACACCAGAAACTTAGCCAATTGTTGAATTCTATCATTTTCTGTTTGTACTGCAGTATCATTCTTGGAGACGGTAGGATGCTGCTCAGGGCTAGGGTCATACCTGTTTGGGCCACATAATCCGAGAGCTCCTCCATGTTTCTTTTCATGTAATCCAGGGAGGTGCATCTCTGGCATCTCAGCATGCCCACAAGGACAGTGATAGTCATATTTGTACTTGTGGAGTGACCTGAGTGCATGTTTTGTGTCTGATTCTGGCACCTGATAGACAGCTGATTGTTACCTTCTCCTTATTCACCCTAGTGAGTGGGAGATCAGTGTGCCTCACTATCAAGTTACCTGTGATTAGTGTATTGTGGAAGCTGTTTTGCCTTAGGGACTAAGGTCGAGGGGCACACTGCATAGGTGAGCTGTGTGTCTTGTGGTTTGTGCTGTGTTGTGGTGGTCAAATGTGTTTCTGTCTTGGAGGTCTCTGCTGTTTGGCTAGATTTCTATTGAGTGCCTTTGTGAAGGTGGGTGTGCGGTTTGTGCTTTTTATGTGAAAGCTGTGATGGTGGATGTTCTGGAGGGCTACGTGTTGCATGTGGTGTGGTGCAGGTGTTGACCTTCTCCTTTTGACCAACTATTCTGGTCTTGGCTTGAGAGTGCATGGCTTCCAATTTGGATATATAAGTGCATCTCTCAAGTCTGAGTGTTGGGAGGTAAGAGGAGAGAGTCTGTGTACATGAGGCAGTTGCTGCACTGCCTCAGAATCCCAAGTTCACCAGGTTAATAGGAGAAAGCACAGGGAACTGACCTTTAGACATGCCAGGAGGGTTGGTCATTATTGCTAAGTACTGGAGTTGTTTCCTTGTATATTCCTTTTACAGGAAAAATGTCACTCAAGGTGTCTGAGTCTGTACAGAGCTCTGCCAAACACTTGAGGGGAAACTAATAAGTAGACCCTGAAAATTTAACGATGAAGTATGTAGGCAAATATTCTGAAGTTAGAAATAAATCAAGCAGTACTTACTGAAAAATAAAGAATTAGCTTGTCAAGAATGATAAATAAAGGGGGAGTCACATGAATGGCTACTGCCTGGCCACTACTAATGCTGATCTCAGCACAGCTTCACTGTGTTGGGATACAATACTCCTTTGCTTCTTCTTTCACCAGAAGCAAAATGTTAGCACTAATCCCAAGAAGGGATGCAGGCCACAGCCTGTTTGGTGATCCACAGTCTTGTCCCAGATAATGCAAGGGTCTGCAGGCTTGTAGTCTTTCTCTGGTAGATGCCTTGAATAGCAACTGAACCAATCCTGTACGTTAAGCACAGGCACTCACTCTCCAACCAGAGAGAGTCAGGAATCAGTGCACTCTGCTTATATTCTGATCCTGGTGAGAATAGGAGCACAGATTCCAAGCTGTCACCTGTAAAGCATTTATTAATCTTTCTGGTGATCAGCAGTCTCCAGGAAATAATTTAACCACACTCCTTCTCTCACCAGGAGAAAACAGAAGTGCTAATCCTAAGATGACTGCTGAGAGGTAGAATGTGGGCTCTCCAATAACTGGTGGTCTTGCAACAGATGCTTAAAGGTAAGATGGAAAAAAGTGGTTTATCATAAACACTGCAGTGTGGACTAGAGTTGTCTGTCTTCCAGAAAGGGTAAAGGCCAGTGTGGGAGACAGATTCCCCATAAAGACAGCCACGATAAGTGTCTGTTTTGTCTAGGAGTTTCTCATGACCATACATCTTGTTCAATTTGTCAGGCGTTCGTCCCAAAAATCCATCGCAGCAGACTTTCTTCCCTTTCCTTATATCTTGAGAAACAGCATCTTAAGCTTCTCACTAAAGATACAGTGGAATGAATTTCCCACCCCAAGGGTCAACCGTTAGGGAAGAAGGTGAAAAAGGTACGACCGGAATCTTCTTGTTGTCCAGCCTCTGCTAGGTGTTTCTCCTGAGATGGTTACAAACCAGAGGCTCACTCAGCTGTGTTGTCTGATTTCTCTGCTGCGACTATTTTGGAGGCCAGTGAGGATCCGACTGGCTGCACATCCAAAGAGGCTTTGCAGGCATCTGACTTGGACATTTAGGGGGAACCACAGTTTATTTTTTCCCAAGGGGCCTAGGGAAGTTGCTCTGTTTTTAGTTGGGGAAGAAGTTCCTACTACAGTTCTTGACTGTTGTCCTGGGCCTGATCCTTCTCCATTTTTTGGAGGGGACGGTCCCTTAAAGAAACAAAAATTTAAACATGTTTCTTCTGTTCCTAGGGGTCCACAAAGTGATTGGCTGGCCTTTACTCAGGGGCTATTTACTGCTTTAATGTCTTTAAAGCCTCCTCCAAGGTTTTCGGTTCCTTCTCCTCCTTGGACCTCTACTACCCTTAAAAGGCTTAGAGAACAGAATTCTTCAGAGGAAGCATTGGATTCTGATGATGAATCCCTGACTTATTCTACTCTAATTCCTTCTTTGGACTGTTGGTCAGAGGAGGAGGAATCTATTAGTCCTGATATTCCTTTTGAGGAAATTTCCTTTGGGAATGTTTAAGTGGGATTGCGCTTGGGTCTCTGATATCCATAAGAGGTACTATGAGTTGCAGTTGGAATCTCCTAAGCCTGCGGCTATTCCTCCTGTTTTGGCTGGTTTGCTGGATGGATTTTCCTATGCCTCTCATGCACCTGATTATCTGCTCCCAAGAAACCTGACAGGTTTTATAGGGTGCCTGAGGACTGTTATTTTTATACAGATGCCCTGCTGCTAACCCCTCTGTAGTGTTTGTAGCTTCTGATAAGCCATTTAAATTGCTTCCTTTGCCCAGGTTATTGCCTTGTGATAAGGATAGTAGAGCTATGGAAAGGCTGGGTAAGAAGGTTTAAACTTTTGCTACCCTAGACTTTAGGGCTATTAATTATTAGACCCATATGTCTAGGTATGTGTTGGCTCTTCTTCTCAGGCCTGTCAATGTATTTCTGATTTTCCAGACTCTGAGGGTAAAACTTCTGTTCTTTCCTTGCTCGGGACTTCCTCTCATGTCGTTCGTCATTCTATTAAATGTAGTTCTGATGCAGCAGATGCCTCTTCTAGGGCTGCTGTTTTTGGTTTAGTGAAGAGGAGGAGGCTTGGCTTAGACTTCATCCTCTACTTGATATTAAGGCTATGTTGATCGATGCACCTTGCGCCTCTGGATTCTAAGCTTTTGTTTGGGGAAGCTGCTGCTGATTTAAGTCCCTTCAGGATAAGGGTAAGGCCTTACAAAGGAGCTTAAACATATGTTTGTTTCTCCTGTGCCTAAATTTCAGAGAAACTACCCCCTGCTAAGCCTGTCTTTGTTCATAGGCAATCCCACCCTTCTATTACAGGTAAGAAAAGTGGCATATGGGCTCCTTAGTTTTCAGGGATTCCAAAGCCTTTCTTTCCAGGCAAACCAGATGCTAT
Source organism: Protopterus annectens (assembly GCF_019279795.1). NCBI lineage: Eukaryota > Metazoa > Chordata > Ceratodontiformes > Protopteridae > Protopterus > Protopterus annectens. The sequence continues at coordinate 210,090,320 of NC_056729.1, forward strand.
AACGATCTGTCCCTTCCCAGCCACATTCCTCTTTCCTTTCCAGTTTGGCTTCAGATCACTTAGGATTCTTGGGTTCTGTTAAGCATTCATCAGGGGTACTTCATGGTGTGGAAGTACCATCCTCCTTTTATGGGCATTCCTCAGCCTTCTTGGGAACAACTTCCCTTTTTCCCAGAAGTTCTTCATAATCTCTTGTCTCAGGGTAATATTCAAGAGATGTGTTCCTTTCAGATGTTGTACCTTCAGATTCTGTTTCCTCTCTTGCTCCCTCAGGGCTATATGGTGTCTCTGGGTCTCAAGGATGCTTATCTCCATATTCTGATCTATCCTGTTTTCAGGACGTTTTTAGGTTTCTCTGTTGCTTCTTGGCATTTTCAGTTTTCTGCTTTGCCCTTTGGCCTTTTTACTGTCCCAAGGCTGTTCACCAAATGCGTTGCTCCTGTGATTGCTTTTTGCAGGCTTCAAGGAATCCAGATATTTTTGTACTTGGATGATCTGTTGATTCAGGTGTCCTCTCTAGAGAGACTTTGGTAACTACTGGTTGATGGCTTTTTCTGTTTTTATCTGATCGGACTGAGGCTTTAAATTTATCAAAGTCTTTCATCCTGCTCATGTAAAAGACTTCCATTTTTGTAAGTGTGTGTTAATTTATTGTAGAATACACACCAAGCAAGAAACATTTTTTGCATGAAAAGCAGCATGCATCCCCCTCACCTTATCAAGGCATTGCCTGAAAGCGAGTTTAAGAGAATTTGTAGAAATACATCTGACCCTACTTTGTGGGAAGAAGTGTTAGGTGAAGTTTTTGAGAGAGTGTTGTCCAGAGGTTATGCTGAAGATTCACTTCGTAAAATTTATGATAGTTTAACACAAAAAAAGAAAAATGTAGGGGTTTGTAGGAAAAGACGCTCAGGCAATGCTGATGATGGAGAGCAAATGTTCTTAGTTTCTAAGTATTCAGAATTTTCAGATTATTGAAAAAATTTTCAAACAGTTGTGGCATGTAATTAGTGATGACATTTCCATTGGGCATTTATTCCCAAAGCGGGTTATCTTTTCATATAGTAGATATAAAAATTTAAAAGAGCTACTGAATAAGAAACTGGTGCATTCTCTAGATGGGAATGTAGGGATGTTTAGATGTGGTCAGTGTTCCATTTGTGAAAAGGTTAGTAATATGCATGGGAAGAAAATCAATGGTAGAAAATATGTAGCCTTTGAAAGATTTGATTGTACATCTTCATGGATAGTGTATATTTTGGGATGTAATTGTGTGGGAACCTATGTGGTACATAGGACAAACAAGTAGAAAAGTTAAGGTTCGTGTTTTAGAACATTTGGGGGATATAAGGAGAAAGAATATGGACAGCCCTGTGGCTTCTCATTTTGTTACAGTACATAGGTGAAACCGACTGATTCAACTTTAGTGTTTTGGCCAGACCCCATTTATTAGGAGGAAATTTCAAAAATGAATTAAATAGGTTGGAAAATAAGTTAATTTTCAATTATCATACTTTATATCCTAGAGGGATGAATTTAGATGCTGGAATGGGTTGATAATTCATTATTTGGTTTTCCTTTTCTGTTTATATTTTTATTTTTATCACCGTAGGTCATAGGAATATCAATATTATCTAAAGCTACTAGTATTTATAATTGTGCTTTATAAACATTTAATAATGAATATTTAATGTATAAATTATAGATTGATATAGTAGTATAGAGCATAATAGTGTTTTGATATGTATATTTAATGTCTTTCAGCTTACAGTTGATTAACTTATTAGTTTAAAATAAATACGTTTCATAGACAATTAATGTGCTTGGGCTTTAAGAAAATGTAACTGCAGGTTAATTGATTGTGATAAATTAAATGATAACACTATATATGGAGGATGTAATATATCTGAAATTGTTCCACTGAAGGTGAATTGTCGAGGTGCCAGAACGCGTGGATTATTAAATGGAATTTTATACATCCTGAATTTGATTATTTTCCCTCCTTTTGCCTTGTTTTCTTGGATGTGTTAATTTATTAAAAGCTTCAATGTCTTGGCTTGGACACCTGTGATTACAAGATTTGGATTGCTTCTAAAATCATCTGGCCTACAAAGCTGATATATTTTTTGTACTTGCTCTGTTTCAGTGAGATTTCATTTATTTATTAGGTTGAATTTATCAGTTTTTTTTCAGCCTGCACTTGTTAAAGAACTGTTATTTTACTCCTTTTAGGGTGTTTTAACAATATTCAGATGTTTCCTAACCTTGTCTTTTACTGCAAAAGCTGTTCTGAGTGAGTCTGCCAAAATATATCGTATGTTTTGCATCTGCACTGAAATCCAAGTCATCCACTAACAAAACTGAAAAGTATATTTTAAGCCAGCACTGCACTTTGTATTTAATTGAATTGCTGCTTCAGTTTTCCTCTGTGACAAAAGTCCAGCTAGGCCACTTCCTTCCTAAATAGCACATTCAGAAAAATCCTGCCACAATAGATGGGCAATTTCCCATCATTTCTCCTGCCATCTTGACTGATATGGGCATCTTGAGGCAATGGAGCAATTGCTCCATGTATACTAACAATCATTTACTCCAAAAGCAAACCAACACCCTGTGTGAGAGAGGCATATATACTGTGGAATTGGAGTCAATTGTCTCACGTAAAAACAAAGTAGGCATCAAACAGGTTGTCAGCGCACACATGCTTCACCTCTCATGCAAACCTCACCTCTCGCACAAATTAAGGTCATGACACACAAACCCACATATGTGGAGGTGCACACTAAAAGCCTACCAAAAGAGCAGAGAACTCCCAAACACACACTACACACTCACCACTAAGCATAAAGAAATCACTACACATACCAACACACACACATCCGTGTCGTGTCTCAGAAAATAATCCCTTAAGGCAAAACACTCCACAATGAGACACACACAGATGTCCCCTCACCAGACTGGACAAAGAAGGGTCATGGTTAGCTGTATATCAGGTGACAGGATCCAACACATCAAATATGCACTCAAGTACCATTAGGACTCTGTGTTCGTGCATGTTGGAGTGAATGACTTGAGACATACCTCTCTAGACTATATGAAGAGGGATATGATGGAACTCTGTGTCCCAGACAGGTATGTCCCTAGCCCTATGCAGTATCCTACCCTCACCCAGGATGATGCCACAATATAAACATAAAATGATTGACTTCAACGATTGGCTCAGCTACTGGTGTCAGTCCAGGGGATCCAGTATCTGTCAGCCTGTGAGGATATGGTAGACAGACTTTCAGATACTGGCAAAGGCTCTTGCCTCCCCAATAGTGCCTTTTTAGGCAATTTCAAAATACATTTTCCAACATAAAATCTATTTGAGGCAAACTCAGGGTCATACTGCTTAATGCTAGGAGTTTAAACATGAAACTGCACTCCCTGGAAGCACTCCTCATCTTGGAGGATGCTGACCATCTGTGCAGTTACTGAGACATGGTTCAAGGCTGCTGACAGTACCCCAGCTGTGCAAGGCTTACAGTGTCCTTCTACACGTTTAGACCTCAACATGAGCATGAGGGAACCAAAGGTGGTGGCATATCCATCGTCATTAAAAACAAATACAGTTCAAAACTGATCAAACAGCATGACTCTGTAGAACTATTCCATGTCCATTTAACAGTTGTGAAAGTACCATACCACATCATTGCTAGCTACAGATCCCCCACCATGAACCAGGATAAGCATACCTTAGTCATGGGAGATTTCAACTATCCTTTGATAGACTAGGGATACTCATGAACAAAAACACTCATGCAGAGGTTCCTGGACTTTTAACACAAATGCTCAGGAGCAGATCCCAGTAGGGGCTCTAATGTTCTAGACATGGTACTCACCAACATGGGGGGGGGGGGTCGCTGTACTTCCCCATGTGTGATCTCATCCCTGGTTAGGTCAGACCACGAAATAAGTCTTGTTTGAATAGACTACTGGAATGACACCCTTCACAGTAATAAAAATTATAAAAAACTTCACAACAGCTAACTACAGCATAAGTGATGGTATAAAAAGCTTCATTCTACCCACAGTCGTAGACACCAATGATCACTATGCAGAAGTGTATGAAACTGCCCTGTACAAACACTTAAGCGACTGTATAAACTCTGCTGTACCTGACTGGATCAAAACCAGGTCCTCCCATAAAAATAAGCCACAGTGGTGCACTTCAGGTATAAACAGATTATATAACAAGAAGAAGAAAACTGTTGTCCAAAAGCAAGAGGGATATTACTCTGCAGAGGGAAGAGTCCCCTCCTAAGCCTAAATAGGAAAATCAGAAATCTTGTGAAGTCTTCTAAATTAAATTATGAAACTAAAATCACATCCCTAGTCAAGGATAATCATAAGGCATTCTTTAACGACATTTGAAGTCTAAAATGAAATACCCAGCTATGTGGTGAACTGGTTGTAGATGGGATTACTTATACTACACCAGAAGACATCACCAACCTGCTAGCTGACAGATTCAGTGCAAACTTCACCCCCCATCCCCACCTACCATATCCCAAAGCATACCCGACACCAGTCCTCTCTCTGTGCTAGCCAAGGCCAAAAACATGGCCTCAGTGGGACCAGGTAGTATCCTGGGTTGTTTACTAAACAATCTCAAACAAGAACTAGTGGACCCACAAGGCATGCTCTTTAATCATAGCTTGAGAACTGGCAATGTGCCCCAGAATGGAGAACAGCAACAGTCATCTCCCTGCACAAATGGGGGGGGGGCATCAACTAACCCTGAGGACTACAGATCCCTAAGTCTAACCAGCCTCCTCTGCAAGGGCATGGAGAGAATTATCATGGACCTTAACAAGCACATAGGTGACCTTCAAATGCTGAACTCAACCCAGTTTGGCTTCATTAAGGGTAGCTCATGCTTATTAGACCTGGTAGACTTTGAGAATGTCACCAAAGCCATGGATGAAGGTAAGACAATGCACACATCTATCTCGACCTTGCCAAGGCTTTTGACACAGTTCCCCACTCAGGGATCATTGAGAAACTCTCCCAGATATGGATTAACCCTTACATTACTAGATGGCAAACAGAACGCACACTGTCATAATTGGTGACTCCACCTCCACCAGTAGACCCATCACCAGTGAATTATCACAGGGGTCGGTCCTGGGCCCCTTACTGTTTGGCAGCTATTTTTTAGAAGTCCAGGCCAAAGTAGAAGGCCTTTGGCTCACAAAGCTCGACTGTAAACTTTGAGCAACCACTGAGTCCCCCAACAATGTCAACATATTACATGAATGGCTAACAGAAAAAAGTTACGTTCTTACCATAAAGTTCCATCTGTGTTGTCAATCTTCATTCATTCTTGATTGTTGGGTGCTGGTTCTGACCCTTGGAACTGATTTTGCCATTATAACAAGCTCGCTCCAGCCAGAAACTCTGAAGCCAAGTCTACCCATACTGCCTCTCTTCCTTTTCCCTCCCCTCAGATTGAGTTTTGCCTATAAACTAGAAAATCATGGAAGCTTTGTCTAAGCAACAACCCTCTAGAATCCCAGGACTAGCTCTGAACCTCCACAAATCTTTTGGAGGAGGTAGGAGGGTGGGATGTCAAGAATAAATGAAGATTTGACAATACAGATGGAACATTACGGTAAAAACATAACTTCTTTATCTGATATTGTGAATCTTCATTCATTCTTGACTGTTTGGTCAGAGTCCCTAGCTACTTTAGACCCTGGGAGGCCCCAGGGAAGGATATTTATGAACACCATAGAGCCAAAGGATGCTCTTCCCCTGGAGACCATATCCAATTTTTGAGTGAAGAAGTATGGGGTAGCCCAAGTTGTAGATGCAGATATGTCATCCATAGAAGCTCTGGAATGAAATGCTACTGAAGTGGAAACAGATCTGGTAGATTGTGCCTTAACTTTTGTTAAGTCCAGCTTATTTTGGCTATAAACAAAATTAATGCAATCTCTCAACCATTTTGACAGAGTAACTTTTGAAACTGGTTTTCCCAGTCTAGTACCTGAAAAGGATAGAAACAGTTAGTCTGATTTTCTAAATGTTCTATCCGGATAAAGATGCAGTTGTCTATGTGCGTCCAACAGATGTAAGCAATATTCTTTGAGAAATTTGGGAAAAAGACTGGTGAATCAATGGTCTGATTAATATTGGAATCTGATACTACTTTAGGTAGAAAGGAGGGATTAGTTCTGAGTGATGCTCTCTCCTTGTGAAAAATTATATAGGGATGTTAACACACAAAAGCCTGCAGCTCTGAAATTCTCCTGACCAATGTGATGGCTACCAGAAATAGTCTTTTCAAGATAGCAACTTGATATCACAGGTGGCTGCTGTCTCGAAAAGCTGACTGACCAAACATTGCAAGACCAATGTTAAATTCCAAGGTGCAATGGGCTTCTTGAAAGGCAGCTTCAAATGTATAGTGCCGTTAAACATTTTGCATAGACAGTGAGACATCAAGGAATGGCCATCAAATCCGTAGTGGAAGTTTGAAATGTCAGCTAAATTAACTCTAATGGTAGAAGTAGAGACTCCAATTGAAATAAGGTGGTTAAGTATTCCAAGACTTTATCGCATGAGGCTGAGAAAGGATCAATACCTTTTTCATCAAACCAAAACACAAATCTCTTCCATTTACTAAGATAAAGTTTTCTGGTGGAAGGTTTATGAGAAGCCAGAAGTATCTTTTGTACTGGGGAAGATAAATTATTTTGCCTGGCAATTACTGGAAGTGGTGAAGCAGTCAGCTTGAGATTTTGTAGGTTGGGATGGCAGGCCCTGCGGATGGGATATTCAGTCTGGAGTTGGATCCAGAATCCATGGGCAGTGAAGTAAGTGAGGCCAGAGAAAGGAAAACCAGACTTGATGGGGCCAAGTAAGGTGCAATGAGAATCACTTTTCTTCGCAACCGTTGGGCTTTCTTCAGAAATTGGGGAATCGAGGGGTTGGTGGGAACACATAAAGAAGACCTGGTGGGGAAATTGTGAAGAGCAGCATCTCTCGGGGACTAGGGTAAAGTAGCTGCTGCATTTGTGGTTTATGGGAGAGGCGAATGGGTTGCAGCAAGGTTGACACCATCAACAAAAGATCTTTACCACTATGTTGGGATTTAGAGACCACTCGTGAGGCAGGAGAATGCATCTGCTCAGTTTGTCTGCAATCACGGAGTTCCCCTGAATGTGCATTGCTATCAGAAAGTGATTGGAAACGATCGCCCATTGCCAAACTCTTAGGGCTTCCCAACATAGAGAGTAGGATCTGGTTTCCCCCTTGTTTGTTGATGTACCAGACCACTGATATTGTTGTCTGACTGAATAGCAATTATCCCTGAAGGGAGGGCAGATTGGAAAGCTTGCAACGATAACAGTACTGCCCGCAGTTCTAGGATGTTGATGGCCTTGGACTGTCTTTCCCTGAAAATGCCTCCCACACCCCATTAGGGATGCATCTGTGGTCACTACGGCCTTGGGCTGAGGGGGAAAAGGGGCAGCTCCATAATTTGTCTTCTGGCTTCATCCACCAATATAAGTCCTGCTTGCATCTGTTGGTTATGTGGATTGGGTGGGACACTGGGTGAGTTAACGGTGACCACTGTGACGCCAGGAGCCATTGAAGCAGCCTCATGTGATACCTCCCCAGAGAAACTAGTGTGATTGTTGCTGCCATGGACCCAAGGAGCTGTAAGACTAGACAAGCTGGAACTTTGTCTTGAGAGAGTATCACTTGAAGTTGTGACCTCAACCTGACCAGTCTGTGAAGAGGTAGAGCAGCCATGCAGGATTTTGTGTTTTGTCTCGCTCCAATGAATTCTATGTCCTGTGTGGGGGACAGTTCTGACTTTTCCCTGTTTATTGAGATGCCTATGAACTCTCCAAGCCTTAAAGCGGAGTCCAAGGCAGAAAGCAGCAGATGGCTGGTGGGGGCAGTGAGGAGCCAGTCATCTAAGTATGGAAATGCGCAGAATCCCTGTAGTCTTAAGTGAGCTGCTACAACTGCCATGCATTTGAACACCCTGTGGGCTGTGGTGATACCAAAGGGCAGTGCTCGAAATTGGTAATGACTGGCTCCTAGCCAGAAGCGGAGGTATCTTCTGGGTGTTTGTCTATCTTTTTGTGGTAATATGCATCCTGAAGTTCTATAGAGCAACATCCAATCATCTTTCTTCAAAAAAGGAAGGATAGACTGAACCATGACCATCTGGAATTTTGTCTGCTGAACAAATTTGTTCAGTACACTGAGGTCTAGGATTGGCCTCCAGTTCCCATCTTTTTTGGCACTAAAAAGAATCTTGAGTAAAATCCAGATCCTATTTAGTCTGGTGGGATTGTTTGGATCGCACTTTTTTTGAAGCAACTTTTGAATTTCTAGTGCTGCTGTGTCCCTCTGACTTGGTGGAGCATCAGGGATTCGCCTTTGTGTTCTGGGATAAAGACTGAAAGGGATATGGTAACATCTGGTAATTACTGTCTGCACCCAAGAATCCAATGTTAGTATGTGCCAGGCTGAAAAGGTGCAGAAAGAATCTTCCCCTGACTGCTTCCAGAGGTAAGCAATCAAGTTGCTGCTCAGGAGCGCTGGTAGGGTTGCCCAGAGAATCCCTGAAATCCTGGTTGCACAGGGTCCCTCTGCCATGGGGGAGGCATCTTCCCAAACAGTCCCCCCCCCCCATGCCCCAGGAGGAATACTCTGTACATCTTTCCCAAAAAGGCCCTCGGATCTTTCTGAACCACATGTTTCCACTCCTCTGATTCTTGTAGTACGGTCATTGAGGAATGGAAACACGCATGCCCACAAAGGGCCTTTCCATCCTCCTCACACCTGGCTAATGTCTCTCTCGAATTTTGGGCCAAATAACAAGGTAGCCTCAACAGGAGCATTGATAAAGGAAGACTTGAAGGGGTCTGCAAAGTCACATAAGCACATGCAGGTGTGACGCCTAATGGCAGCATCTGTACCCACTGCCCTGGACGTCCCTTCGGCTCTATGTGCTATAAGCCACATGGAAGAGTTGGAGATCAACTCTAGGGTGGTATGCTGGGAGACACCTTTATTCCAGACCTTGTCAGACACTGGTTATGCTAAGGCTCTTGAAAGCTCAGTTTTCAGATCCTTTGGAATCACGTGAAGTGTGCCAAAAAAAATTCAAAGACCATATGGTGAAGGTCATTGAAGCAAAGACCCACTTCCCGAATCTGTCCATCGTCCGGGACTCTCGGTTTAGAGGATGGATAGCTGGAGTCTCCTCAGCGAGTTCCTTTTTTGTGGCATCCACTGCTAAGACCCTTCGACCAGTGGGGCTGATCCTCAGGCGCTGAAAGAATTTTGTCTGGTCTCCGGGGAATTTGTTCTGTAATATCAGGGGCCTTCCACGTACACTGCTTGATGAGTTTGATAAGTTCAAGAGCAGGTGGGGTCACCCAAGAAGTAGAAGGCCAGGCACAAAAAGCCAGCATGAAAACAGATTCCTCGGAGGATGGGTCTGTGGGCTTCCAGTCACCCCTCTGTTTAAGAATTTCTAGGATGTCTCCGAAGGAGACATCTTCAGAGGGTGACCGAGGGGACCCCCTCCACTTCATTGAAATCTGTATCCACAGTGACTGATTCTTTTGGAGAATCCAGGTACTTCCTCTTGCATGATCTCTTACAGGGTGGCTCCACAGGGGGAAGGTCTGAGGAGGACTCCGAAGATGGGGACCCTGCAATAGAGTATCTTGCTGCTCTTGAGCCTACTGCCCCAAGGTAACAGAATGTGTTAGCTGCGACCCAGATGATACATAAATATGACATTTCGGGGATGGTGCCAACTATGAACCTGCTGAGGCCAGGGCTGTCTCCATAATCTGGAAGGAGAGCCTGGAACAGAGAAAGACAACCTCAGAACTGGGGTCACACCTCGCTCCGATGAGAGAAGGTTATATGAACATTCAGCAGTGCACACTAACAATAACTACTAAGGAAAAAACAAAAATTTAGAGACGTAGATTAAAAAAAAATATATATATATATATATATATATATATATATATATATATATATAAGATTAGCACTTAGCTGAAAGCACAGCTGATGCATCTGAGTTTCTACGTGGCAAACAAGATCTGAAGGGAAGAGAGGCAGTATGGGAAGCCTTGGCTTGAGAATTTCTGGTTGGCGCAGCTTGTTATAATGGCCGAGTCATTTCTGAGGGTTGGAACCAGAACCCAACAGTCAAGAGTGAAGACTGACAACATCAGATCAAATGATTGGTGCCTAAGTCATGGTCGAAAACTAAATGCAAAAAATGCATTATTTATTTTTCCCTTTGGCAAAATGGAATTCCCTACACATTACCTTAATGACAGCACCCCCCCCCCCCGAGTTCCAACCCAGTGGTGCGAGACTTGGGCACACAGGTTGATAGCAATCTGAACTTTGACCACTAAGTTTCCACAGTGGTAAGGAAAGCCTTATACATTGTACACCTCATAAACAAGGGCATAACATCCCGGTCAAGGGGTGTTACAACTTCAATGTACTCGACTCTCCTCAGAACACTTAGAGTATAATGCACCTTTTAGCATCTATCTCATCAGACAGCTACAGCAGCTGGACAGACCTCTGAGGTTTCTCATGAAGAAAATACAGGGATTCCTAACCATGAGCTATGTGGAGGGGTTAGAGCCCTTTCACTTTACTCTCTATCTTATAGGCTGCTGAGCGGTGACTTGTGCCTGGCCTGTAGGGAAATCTACAACCCTGCCCTAATGCAATTGCTGCACATCCGCAAGTCAAGCTCAAGAGTCACTCGCTCTAGAGTTCTCAACCTAGTTTGTGACATTAACAGATCATGCTGGAGAGACAGATATGTGTCCAAGAGACTGACGCTTTTCTGGAATAAACTCCCTATTAATGTAAAACAGAGATCCTCAATGACCCTATTCAAATGCAACCTACATAATTGGATGAAAGACTGCAAATTCACTCCAAGGTGGCACCCTTGTCCCTCACAGAAAGGGATAGCTGGTGTTGATCACGGATCCACTTTGTTCATAAATTCATTCTGCGCCCTACCCTAAAAAGAGCAAAAAATGGGGATAGTTGGGATTAACATGGCTAGGCTTGTAAAGGCTCTAGGGCCACTAGCCTAGTAACCTCATATGAACCTAGGCAAAATCTTCATTTTGTCATTTCCCTTCTTCAGAGTCTGGGCTTCACCATAAATTTCAAAAACTCTTCTCTGACTCCTTCTCTGGATGACATTTTTCTGGGTTGCAGGATTCAGACAGTCAAGAAATTCAAAAGTTGAGCACTTTCATCATAAATAATGACTTCATCAGAACTAAACACCATAGTGCCATTTAAAATGCCTATATATACTTTAGTGCAACTTGTGATTGGTTAATAAATAAATACATCAATCAAACAATAAATTCTCTTAAAAAACAGTTTAACAAATTAAAACATGTTTAAAAAGTGTGAATAATATATTTAACAATAGACTTTATATTAAATGGGGTAGAACATATACACATGTTAGAAATATTAAATATCCTGTCCTAAACCAGTTGTTAGTCCTACATTGCATTACAAGATGAAAAAACTTTTGTTAAAAATGCATGTGTTGTAACATTTTTTTACAGTTTGTAGACTTGCAAGGATAATTATAAAAACAGAAAAAGTTGTTGGGCAAGTAAAAACATAAGTTTAGTAAGTTTTTCCAGTAAATTGTTAAACTCAATAGCCCCATTATTTGATCTGGGTTCTACCCTTAAGGGCTGATATCATGGAAACATTGTCATTTAAACCTGGGGGGAAGTTGGCAGGAAGCCCAAGTTGCCATAAAAGTTCCTTTTTACTAAGCTGATTCTTCCAATCTCCCCCCCCCCAAAGGGTCAATGTCTACACTGTCCAATATACCAAATTTAAAACCATAAAAGTTTACACAATTTACAGAATAACTATACAATGCATTAGTTTTTTTTTTTTTACTTCATACATGTGTTCATAGATCCTGTGTCTAAAATCTATCTGTCTTTCCAACGTAATATGCTGGGTATGTGTCACACTTTGCTAAGTATACTATCCTCTGGGGTTTACAATTTCCATTCCTGAAGATAATGTTAGTCCTACGTCTATCATTCAGTGTAATACCAGTTTCCCTAACAATAAAACTACACTTGGAACACCAGCCACAGCATCTAGTCCTTTTGCCAATATCATGTTCCCTATGTATTGTAGATGTTTCTACAAATTATTTAAGATTCATCCCTACTTTTGTAGTTAAAAGGGGTTGATCGCCCACAATGTGGTAAAATGTTCTGATTAGTCCTAAAGATACTCCATTTCTTTTGTAAGATATCTTTGCTATTCTCCGGTAACTGTGTTGTATAATACATGTATGTTCAACAGGTTCATTGAGGGATTTTGATTTACCCATGTGTACTTTTAAAAGGTGTCCTGCCCCCAAAAGTGGTTTGTACTTCCTACCCCACTCATTATAGACTCCATCCAAAATAGACTCCACCATCCCTCTGGGATACCCCCTTTGAATAAACATACTCGTCAAGGTAGAAAATTCCTTTTTTATCATCATCTAGTTCAGAAGTCATACGAGCAATACGTATAGCTTGACCTTTGATGACGCTTTTCTTTTGTAAAAAGGGGTGATGGTTAGAAAAGTGTAGGTAGGAGTTACAAAAAGTCCTTTTATGGAAAACCTTAGAATTTAAAACCATGTAAACTGTGGGAAATCAATGTATCCAAGTAAGATAGTTGTTGCTCATGATAGATTTGTTAAACTGTGTTTATAAGAGAGAGTATTGCTTGATTGATGTATTAATTTATTAGCCAATCACAAGTTGCACTAAAGTATATATAGGCATTTTGAATGGCACTATGGTGTTTAGTTCTGATGAAGTCGATATTTATGATGAAAGCGCTCAAGTACTGAATTTTTTGACTCTGCTTGGTTCTACAATAAATTTTTTTTTAATGGCCATTGGGTCAATTGGATTTGGTTATTAGTGATATTTTTGCACCCTGGAACTGCTGTTGGTGTTGCTGTGTTTTCTTCTTGGTTCCTGGCCATTATGGATTCTCTTCCTACTCTTGAGCTGGTTATTGGATCTACACAGGCCTCATTGTCCGAGGGGTTTCACCTGGGGCGGGCAGCAGAGCTACATGAGCTTTAACAGGATGTACAGATGCTTAAAGGAGAGCTTTCATGGCTCATTGACTTGCTTACCCTGCAAAGTACTGGTTTTGGTAAACAAAGCAGTCCGATTCGGTCGGACAACGTTTCTATGGGTTTGGACAGCCTTAGTAATCCCTCTAAGGTGGATAATTGTGTTGTGCCTTCTAACACTCGTTTAATGGCTTTTGACAGCTGCAGTAATGTTAAATCTGTGACGGAAACCCTTTCTGGGTTCCAAACCGTTAATGTTGTGACGTCACTACCATGGCACAGGTTCACTATGCTAACCGCCAGGGATGATGAAAGCTTAATGGAGTTGTTTATCATGGCAGGGATGCTAATAATATTATGGAGGAACAGACTGGAGCAACATTTGGACTACATACAGGTACTGTTTCTCCTTTGGAGAAAACTGCAAGCAATGTTTTCATTTCTCCGATTTTACCGGCGATTCGAAATGGCATGTCTAGGACTGCACTAGTTAATGATGGTGCTAATTTTAATTCTAAATTTGACTACCATAAATAAAAATTATACCTTTTCAAGGGAAACTTCTGATGTTCGGATTAAAACACCTAATATGGACAACATGCACTATAAATCTTTAAAGGGCACAATTTATACTTTTGCAAAAAGTTGTAGAAATACATAACTTCACAGCTTGATTCAAAATATTTTAGGGAATGTATTAAAGTTAAGGTAGTACTGCAGGGATCGAGTGTGTTTGTTTCCCTTTGGTATACACTGTGATATTTGTATTGTTGAAGATTTTACCAATATGTTTAATGGAAGGGGTATTGAATTGTTGCAAAAAGTGTTGGTCTACCTTTTTTAGGCAAGGCTCAAAAGACAAACTTACTGCCGTAAATAGCACAAGTAACAAAAAGCTGAGGGTAGTGCTACTCAATGCCAGAAGTCTGAACCTCAAAATGCATGCACTCGCACTCCGCAGTATGCAGAAAATCGATGTGTGCAGTAACAGAAACCTGGTTTAAGGCTCCAGAGAGCACCCCAGCACTACCAGGCTACAACTCCTACCATACAGTTCGGCCACAGAACCCAAACCGAAATACAAAAGGCGGGGGCGTATCCATATTCAGCAAGGTTACCCACACCTCCAGGTTAGTGGCATAGCACGATGCTTCAGAGATCATCCACGTGCAACTAACAATGGGCAAAACTGCAATTCAAATTGTAGCTTGCTACAGATCACCCATCATGTCCCAGGACCCCCATTCCACATTCCTGGAAACACTGGGAAACATAAAGGTCCTACCAAACACCCTAATATTGGGTGATTTCAATTATCCAAACATTAACTGGGAGAACTACACAAATACTAACTCCCTTGCCCAACATTTCATAGAATTTATAAATTCAAACGCCCTGGTTCAACTGGTCAACACTCCCACCAGAGGTGACAACATACTGGACCTGGTCATCACCAACATGGGTGATTGGTGTTCCACACTGGAGGTCAACCCCTCGCTGGTTAATTCTGACCATAAAAAATCACTCTGGATATCCACATTCCGCCCCCACCCCCTGACAAGAAAACCACCATGAAAAACTTTTCAAAAGCAAACTTCACGTTACTTAAGACCGAGGTGGAAAGTTTCAAAGCCCCCATGCTGAAGGATAACGCTGTCCAAGCTGCAAAAATCTTTACTAATGCATTCTATGGGCACCTACAAGAATGTATGGATCATGCCATCCCAAGCAAAACCAAGACTCACTCCTCCAAGAAAAGTAAACCAGTTTGGTGGACTCCTGCCATAAACAAACTATACAATAGAAGGAGGAAACTAGTACAGAAAAGAGTTAAACCCCAAGAAAGGAAGACATCCCTGATCAGTATCAGTACAAAACTACGATCCCTCATAAAATCATCCAAGGCGAGCTTTGAAAGAAAAATTGCCAAGGACTCCAAAGATAACCACAAGGCATTCTTTAGCTATGTCAAGAATCTAAGTGGCAATGCTCAGATCTGCTCAGAATTAGTGCAGAATGGCACAAAATACACTGAACCGACCGATATCGCCAACATCCTGGCAGACAGTTTCAGCGCAAACTTCACCCCCTTCTCACCCCAAGAGGGCCCATAACCATACCAGAAGAATGTAGAGTCCCTGAAATCACAGACACTCTAAAACAGCCCTCTCCAAAGCCAAAAACACAGCATCAATGGAACTGGACGGTGTCCCAGGCTGTGTCCTACATGAGCTCAAAGACAAACTAACCCCTTACCTAAACACATTGTTCAAACTCAGCCTCTCCACAGGCTATGTACCCATAGAGTGGCGCACAGCAGCGGTTATTCCGCTCCACAAAGGTGGAGCCACAACAGACCCCGGGAACTATCGCCCTGTAAGCCTGACTAGCGTGGTCTGCAAGGCTATGGAGTGCATTATCATGGATCTCATTAACAGAGACATTGGGAACCTCCAAACACTGGACCCTACCCAGTTCGGCTTTAAGGGCAGATCATGCCTCCAGAACCTGGTGGACTTCTTTGAGACAGTTACCAAGGCTATAGATGAGGGAAAGGTGGTACACACAGCCTACCTAGACCTTGCAAAGGCCTTCAACACCATTCCGGTATTGTAGACAAGCTCACCAGCCTGAACATAAACCCCTACGTCACAAGATGGGTTGCCAACTGGCTCACGGACAGAACCCACATGGTGAGAGTTGAGGGAGCTAGGTCCGACCCTAAATCAGTTACAAGTGGAGTTCCCCAGGGCTCGGTTCTAGGACCCCTCCTGCTCAGCATATACTTCTCAGAGGTACAGGCAAGCACAGGAGGACTACGGCTGACCAAGTTCACAGACGACTGCAAACTAGGGGCTATAATTGACTCTCCGGCTTACACAGACATCCTCCAAAAGGGTCTCACTGAGACGGATACCTGGTGTCAAATTCATGGCCTCAAGCTAAATGCCAAAAAGTGCATAGTTATCCCCTTTGGGGAAAAAAAAGTACCCGCAAACTACCACATTGGTGGTAGTCCCCTAAATATGGAAGACGTAATAAGGGATCTGGGGACCCAAGTAGACCGTAATCTCAACTTTGATAATCACATTGCCAAAGTGATTAGAAAATCCTTCTACGTGGCCCACCTAATCATAAAAGGGTTCACATCCAGATCAAAAGAGGTCATTGTACCCCTCTACTCATCAGACCCATCATAGAATACAATGCCCCATTTGGGATGTACCTTACAAGACACCTGCAACAGCTGGAAAGACCGCAGAAGTACCTCACCAAGAGGATCACTGGCCTCAAACAGATGCCCTATGCAGCTCGACTGAAGAAATTACAGCTGTACTCTGTTGCATACCGCCTACTCAGAGGTGATCTCTGCCTGACATACAAGGCCATGCCCAACCCAGAATTGATGGACATGCTCCACCTAAAGAAAACCTTATCCCCGCGAGCCACACGCTTTAGGGATCTAAACCTCACCACAACAATAAATAGGACATGCTGGAGGGACAGATTCCTGTCCCAGAGACTTCCCATGCTTTGGAACAAGATCCCAATCTACATCAGGAAGAGCTCCTCGCTAGCACTCTTCAAAAGAAATCTTGACGAGTGGATGGGAAACAGTTAACCTCGGGGATCACTTCAGTGGCTCTGCTGGACAGAGGCACAGGGAACTAATCTAAGGGGGGGTGAAAGCTAACACATTCTGGCTAGGCTTATAAATGCCTTCGAGCAAATAGCCTAGTACCTACCTATGAACCTAAAAACTTATGACAAAATGCAAGTTGAATTACAGAATGAACTAGCTTTATTAAATACACAGATCACTAGTGACTTGCTTTTTGGTTAATATGAAACTTATCAAAAGGTTTTAGAAAGGGTAGAGAAGAAATGCAACAAGTTATACCATAAAAAAGTAGGAAACTGAGTAGGGATATAAAACAGTACCACTCTAAAGAGGCCTACCCTACAAACAAAATACCGTTAAAGAATGATATTAATTTTGTTGAACAAGAACAACACTTTTTTAATGATGAAACACTTGTTAATGATGAATTTGTGTTTGGGGAAACACAAGAAGGGATGGCTAATGAGGATTTTCCCCCTCTATGTGTCGCTCGGAAAGAATAGCAAACAGGAATTATGGATACAGTCACATGGGACAGTACCCCAGGAATTGTTCATACAGGGAAGGGGCAGGAACAAATACTAACCCCACCTTCCAATGTCAAGGGAGAGAATATTATTCATACCTTTAAAGGCTTTAATATTTATAATTACACTGACCCATTACTGAGGAATATTTTTCTCTTTTTTTAAAGGGTTTCAAATTTGTACCTGCCAATATTCCTGACATTGCTGATGGTCTCTTGGATATTCATTCTTACACCAGAAAATTGAATTTTCAGGAAGGATGGATCAAATACTTGTAAGAGTGGGCTTAAAAAAAAAACTAGTTCTTATAATCCACCCCTACATCCCCTCATATATACCTTTGAGAAAGCAGTCAAGGAGGACTTGTATCAACTTTGGGCAGGACATAAAAGATTTGTTACTAACCTTAACCCAAAGGAGAGGACTTTGTTAAATGAAATTAGAGGGGA
This sequence comes from Protopterus annectens, assembly GCF_019279795.1. Classification (NCBI taxonomy): domain Eukaryota; kingdom Metazoa; phylum Chordata; order Ceratodontiformes; family Protopteridae; genus Protopterus; species Protopterus annectens. Next base: position 210,108,113 of record NC_056729.1, read on the forward strand.
TAGGTCAGTTTGTATCATGACCCCTGACAAGGGAGGGGATTATATTAACACCATTCAAGATTTGCTATTCAACCAGGACAATTGTCTTCAGGTGTCTGTTAACCAGATACACATTGCATATCAGCACATTGATAGCTTCCTACAAGAATTTTTCTTGGACCAATGTATAGACCCGAATATTTATAATCTATTGATCAATGCACACCCTAGGGTCCCTGTTATATTTGGAATACCCAAAGTACATACGAGTGTATCTACACCCCCTTTTCAACCAATAGTTTCTGCTAGAGGGTCTAAGACCCATAACTTGTCTATATTTGTGGAAAATAAGGTGAAGCGTATTGTAAAAGAGGCTCCACATTTAGTCAGGGACTCTTGGGAGTCTTTGGGACAACTTAGTCACGATATATGGAGCCCCCCATTTAATTTTTTTGACTACAGATGTCAAGGACTTATTTACATGTATTCCTAAAAAGAGGGCATGGAATACTTTGAAGAGGTATTATTCCTTGACTCTAGTCTGACCCATGATGAGGTTACATTGATTTTTGAATTGATGTCTATTGTTTTAGACTATAATGATATTTATTTTGAGGGGCAGTACTACCAACAAATATCTGGAGTGGCTATGGGAGCAGTTTGTGCTCCAGTTTATAGCATATAGTACTTCTTGGATGGGAGCTTAATTATGTTTTTAATGGTACCTGGTGGGCAGAACATGATATTTTTATTTTATGGAAGGGGACAAGGATAATATTCCCAAATTTATAGATTATCTAAATGGGACTACTACCTTCCTCAAATTTACGTTTTCCTATCACGAGCAACAGCTATCTTACTTGGATACATTGATTTCCCACAGTTTACATGGTTTTAAATCTAAGGTTTTCCATAAAGGTACTTTTTGTAACTCCTACCTACACGTTTCTAACCATCACCCCTTTTCACAAAAGAAAAGCATAATCAAAGGTCAACCTATATGTCTTGCTCGTATGACCTCTGAACTAGATGATGTTAAAAAAGAAAATTCTACCTTGACGAGTATGTTTATTCAAAGGGGATCTCCCAGAGGCATGGTGGAGTCTATTTTGGATGGAGTCTATAATGAGTGGGGTAGGAAGTACAAACCACTTTTGGGGGCAGGACACCTTTTAAAAGTACGCATGGGTAAATCAAAATCCCTTACTGAACCTATTGAATATACACAAGCATGTACGATATAACACGGTGTGCTATCCAAGAATATTAAAGATATCTTAGAAAAGAATTGGAGTATCTTTAGGACTAATCAGGACATTTACCACATTGTGGGCGATCAACTCCTTTTTATTACAAAAGTAGGGATAAATCTTTAAAAAATTGGTAGAAACATCTACAATACATAGGGAACATGATATTGGTAAAGGGACTAAATGCTGTGGCTGTTGTTCCCAGTATGGTTTTATTGTTAGGGAAACTGGTATTGCACTGAATGATAGACTTAGGACTAACATTATCTTCAGGAATGGAAATTGTAAATCCCAGAGGATAGTATACTTAGCAAAGTGTGACACATGCCCAGCATATTCTCTCGGAAAGATGGAGAGATCTTTTAGACGTAGGATCTATGAACACATGTATGAAGTAAAAAATAAAAAAGAAACTAATGCATTGTATAGGCATTCTGTAAACTTTCATGGTTTTAAATTTGGTATATTGGACAGTGTAGACATTAAACCTGTGGGGGGGAGATTGGAAAAATCAGCTTAGTAAAAGGTAACTTTTATGGCAACTTAGGCTTGCTGCCAGCTTCCCCCCAGGTTTAAATGACAATGTTTCCACAATACCAGCCCTTAAGGGTAGAATCCAGATCAAAGAATGGGGCTATTGAGTTTTAACAATTTACTGGAAAAACTTATTAAACTTTTGTTTTTACTTGCCTAACAACTTTTTCTATTTTTATAATTATCCTTGCAAGTCTACAAACTGTAACAAAATATTACAACACAAGTATTTTTAACAAAAGTTTTTTTTATCTTGTAATGCAATATAGGACTAACAATTTTAGGACAGGATATTTAATATTTCCAACATGTTTATATGTTCTACCCCATTTAATATAAAGTCTATTGTTAAATATATTATTCACACTATTTTTAAACATGTTTTAATTTGTTAAACTGTGTTTTTAAGAGAGTTTATTGCTTGATTGATGTATTAATTTATTAACCAATCACAAGTTGCACTAAAGTATATATAGGCATTTTAAATGGCACTATGGTGTTTAGTTCTGATGACGTCATTTTTATGATAAAAGTGCTCAACTATTGAATTTCTTGACTCTGCTTGGTTCTACAATAAAGTGGAGTTTTTTTTAATGGCCATTGAGTGCATTGGATTTGGTTATTAGTGATATTTTTGCATTCTGGAACTACTATTAGTGTTGCAGGATTCACAATGTCGATGCTGGCTTCCCTTCCCCCTCCAAAGGCCTTAACTCTCATTTCTTTCTTTCACCCTCTTCTTCCTTTAGCTTCCATTACAGATGTTCTTCGTCTTCCCTTGCTGCAGTCCTGACAATTGGGTATAGTCCGCGTCCCAGTCGGCCCGAATACCAGAGTATAAGGCTGACGTCGGTCATGGCGCCTTAGACTGACGTCAGTACGTCAGGGTACTATCGCATGACCGGCGTCATTTCCTCAGTCTTTTGCCGCATGGTCCGATGCAGAAGCAATTTTGCGAGAGTGCAGGTTGGCGTTCTGAGATTTTCCGAAACCGGAGTTTCAGACCGAATACAGAGTTGGCTAAGTAACCCGTTGGAACATTTTGGTTTTTCTTGCCTCAGTATTTAACGGATGTCAGAAAAAGTGAATAACTGTATTTCTTGTGGGAAGCAGATACGTGATAGGTTATCATACATTGTGTATACCTTGTTTAGGGCCTGAGCACGCGGCGTTGTTGGTTGCGGCTCTTGTGCTAGATTTAACAAGCGCACTATTAAGAGGAGGCTTGATTGTGCTAGGTTAGTGTTTGGGGCGTTGCAATATACTATGCCGTCGGATGCTCCGGCGCCTGCTTCATCTAAGAAGCGCAAGGACAAAACAGTGAAGTCTAGGGGTGAGGAACCGGCAGTCCCGGACGTCGCTCCTTTAGAAGGCTCAGGGGAGCCAGAGGTTTTGCCAGGAGTCTCTATGGAGTCTCAGGCGGATACTTTACTGTTACAGGATGTGCCCTCTCAGGAGGTAGGCCAGGCTGAGGGGCTTCTCAGGTAACTGTTCTTCCTTTCTTCCCAAGGTAGTTAGGGCCTCTCCTTCTGTTGCCAAAGCTTCTTTTAGAGGAAGGCCAAGTTCAGCTTCTGGGGGGCTTCTCCTAGCATTTCGGGCTCTGTGCCTAAGAAACATATGCTTAAAATGGCAGAAGATTTGATTACTCTGATTAGAGGTTCTATGCCCCCACCTGATAAGAGGCCTAGGGTGGAACAGGAGTTTGATAGTTTTGAACAGTGTTCACAGGCTTCAGAGTCTTCTGTGGAAGACTTGGTAAGAGTTTCCTACTTATTCTGATTCTGATGTGGATGATTCCACTCCTTCAGCTTCTCCTCCTGAGGATTTTTCATTTTCAGAGACTCTTCACTCCATGAGGGAGCACTTTAAATGGGAAGGCCAAGATTACTCTGACTCCAGAAAAGGCTTAGGGAATTCTTGTTTTGCCCCAGCATAGGCCCTTAGCTATTCCTCCTGTGTTGAATGTGGTGGAGGATGTTTTTGCAGAGGCTTCCCCCCCTGCAAAAATCTTTACTAATGCATTCTATGGGCACCTACAAGAATGTATGGATCATGCCATCCCAAGCAAAACCAAGACTCACTCCTCCAAGAAAAGTAAACCAGTTTGGTGGACTCCTGCCATAAACAAACTATACAATAGAAGGAGGAAACTAGTACAGAAAAGAGTTAAACCCCAAGAAAGGAAGACATCCTGATCAGTATCAGTACAAAACTACGATCCCTCATAAAATCATCCAAGGCGAGCTTTGAAAGAAAAATTGCCAAGGACTCCAAAGATAACCACAAGGCATTCTTTAGCTATGTCAAGAATCTAAGTGGCAATGCTCAGATCTGCTCAGAATTAGTGCAGAATGGCACAAAATACACTGAACCGACCGATATCGCCAACATCCTGGCAGACAGTTTCAGCGCAAACTTCACCCCTTCTCACCCCAAGAGGGCCCATAACCATACCAGAAGAATGTAGAGTCCTGAAATCACAGACACTCTAAAACAGCCCTCTCCAAAGCCAAAAACACAGCATCAATGGAACTGGGCGGTGTCCCAGGCTGTGTCTTACACGAGTTCAAAGACTAACTAACCCCTTACCTAAACACATTGTTCAAACTCAGCCTCCCCACAGACTATGTACCCATAGAGTGGTGCACAGCAACGGTTATTCCGCTCCACAAAGGTGGAGCCACAACAGACCTCGGGAACTATCGCCTGTAAGCCTGACTAGCGTGGTCTGCAAGGCTATGGAGTGCATTATCATGGATCTCATTAACAGAGACATTGGGAACCTCCAAACACTGGACCCTACCCAGTTCGGCTTTAAGGGCAGATCATGCCTCCAGAACCTGGTGGACTTCTTTGAGACAGTTACCAAGGCTATAGATGAGGGAAAGGTGGTACACACAGCCTACCTAGACCTTGCAAGGCCTTCAACACCATTCGGTATTATAGACAAGCTCACCAGCCTGAACATAAACCCCTACGTCACAAGATGGGTTGCCAACTGGCTCACGGACAGAACCCACATGGTGAGAGTTGAGGGAGCTAGGTCCGACCCTAAATCAGTTACAAGTGGAGTTCCCCAGGGCTCGGTTCTAGGACCCCTCCTGCTCAGCATATACTTCTCAGAGGTACAGGCAAGCACAGGAGGACTACGGCTGACCAAGTTCACAGACGACTGCAAACTAGGGGCTATAATTGACTCTCCGGCTTACACAGACATCCTCCAAAAGGGTCTCACTGAGACGGATACCTGGTGTCAAATTCATGGCCTCAAGCTAAATGCCAAAAAGTGCATAGTTATCCCCTTTGGGGAAAAAAAGTACCGCAAACTACCACATTGGTGGTAGTCCCTAAATATGGAAGGCGTAATAAGGGATCTGGGGACCCAAGTGGACCGTAATCTCAACTTTGATAATCACATTGCCAAAGTGATTAGAAAATCCTTCTCGTGGCCCACCTAATCATAAAGGGTTCACATCCAGATCAAAAGAGGTCATTGTACCCCTCTACTCATCAGACCCATCATAGAATACAATGCCCCATTTGGGATGTACCTTACAAGACACCTGGCAACAGCTGGAAAGACCTTGAAGTACCTCACCAAGAGGATCACTGGCCTCAAACAGATGCCCTATGCAGCTCGACTGAAGAAATTACAGCTGTACTCTGTTGCATACCGCCTACTCAGAGGTGATCTCTGCCTGACATACAAGGCCATGCCCAACCCAGAATTGATGGACATGCTCCACCTAAAGAAAACCTTATCCCCGCGAGCCACACGCTTTAGGGATCTAAACCTCACCACAACAATAAATAGGACATGCTGGAGGGACAGATTCCTGTCCCAGAGACTTCCCATGCTTTGGAACAAGATCCCAATCTACATCAGGAAGAGCTCCTCGCTAGCACTCTTCAAAGAAATCTTGACGAGTGGATGGGAAACAGTTAACCTCGGGGATCACTTCAGTGGCTCTGCTGGACAGAGGCACAGGGAACTAATCTAAGGGGGGGTGAAAGCTAACACATTCTGGCTAGGCTTATAAATGCCTTCGAGCAAATAGCCTAGTACCTACCTATGAACCTAAAAACTTATGACAAAATGCAAGTTGAATTACAGAATGAACTAGCTTTATTAAATACACAGATCACTAGTGACTTGCTTTTTGGTTAATATGAAACTTATCAAAAGGTTTTAGAAAGGGTAGAGAAGAAATGCAACAAGTTATACCATAAAAAAGTAGGAAACTGAGTAGGGATATAAAACAGTACCACTCTAAAGAGGCCTACCCTACAAACAAAATACCGTTAAAGAATGATATTAATTTTGTTGAACAAGAACAACACTTTTTTAATGATGAAACACTTGTTAATGATGAATTTGTGTTTGGGGAAACACAAGAAGGGATGGCTAATGAGGATTTTCCCCCTCTATGTGTCGCTCGGAAAGAATAGCAAACAGGAATTATGGATACAGTCACATGGGACAGTACCCCAGGAATTGTTCATACAGGGGAAGGGGCAGGAACAAATACTAACCCCACCTTCCAATGTCAAGGGAGAGAATATTATTCATACCTTTAAAGGCTTTAATATTTATAATTACACTGACCCATTACTGAGGAATATTTTTCTCTTTTTTTAAAGGGTTTCAAATTTGTACCTGCCAATATTCCTGACATTGCTGATGGTCTCTTGGATATTCATTCTTACACCAGAAAATTGAATTTTCAGGAAGGATGGATCAAATACTTGTAAGAGTGGGCTTAAAAAAAAAACTAGTTCTTATAATCCACCCCTACATCCCCTCATATATACCTTTGAGAAAGCAGTCAAGGAGGACTTGTATCAACTTTGGGCAGGACATAAAAGATTTGTTACTAACCTTAACCCAAAGGAGAGGACTTTGTTAAATGAAATTAGAGGGGATAGGTCAGTTTGTATCATGACCCCTGACAAGGGAGGGGATTATATTAACACCATTCAAGATTTGCTATTCAACCAGGACAATTGTCTTCAGGTGTCTGTTAACCAGATACACATTGCATATCAGCACATTGATAGCTTCCTACAAGAATTTTTCTTGGACCAATGTATAGACCCGAATATTTATAATCTATTGATCAATGCACACCCTAGGGTCCCTGTTATATTTGGAATACCCAAAGTACATATGAGTGTATCTACACCCCCTTTTCAACCAATAGTTTCTGCTAGAGGGTCTAAGACCCATAACTTGTCTATATTTGTGGAAAATAAGGTGAAGCGTATTGTAGAAGAGGCTCCACATTTAGTCAGGGACTCTTGGGAGTCTTTGGGACAACTTAGTCACGATATATGGAGCCCCCCATTTAATTTTTTTGACTACAGATGTCAAGGACTTATTTACATGTATTCCTAAAAAGAGGGCATGGAATACTTTGAAGAGGTATTATTCCTTGACTCTAGTCTGACCCATGATGAGGTTACATTGATTTTTGAATTGATGTCTATTGTTTTAGACTATAATGATATTTATTTTGAGGGGCAGTACTACCAACAAATATCTGGAGTGGCTATGGGAGCAGTTTGTGCTCCAGTTTATAGCATATAGTACTTCTTGGATGGGAGCTTAATTATGTTTTTAATGGTACCTGGTGGGCAGAACATGATATTTTTATTTTATGGAAGGGGACAAGGATAATATTCCCAAATTTATAGATTATCTAAATGGGACTACTACCTTCCTCAAATTTACGTTTTCCTATCACGAGCAACAGCTATCTTACTTGGATACATTGATTTCCCACAGTTTACATGGTTTTAAATCTAAGGTTTTCCATAAAGGTACTTTTTGTAACTCCTACCTACACGTTTCTAACCATCACCCCTTTTCACAAAAGAAAAGCATAATCAAAGGTCAACCTATATGTCTTGCTCGTATGACCTCTGAACTAGATGATGTTAAAAAAGAAAATTCTACCTTGGAGTATGTTTATTCAAAGGGATCTCCCAGAGGCATGGTGGAGTCTATTTTGGATGGAGTCTATAATGAGTGGGGTAGGAAGTACAAACCACTTTTGGGGCAGGACACCTTTTAAAAGTACGCATGGGTAAATCAAAATCCCTTACTGAACCTATTGAATATACACAAGCATGTACGATATAACACGGTGTGCTATCCAAGAATATTAAAGATATCTTAGAAAAGAATTGGAGTATCTTTAGGACTAATCAGGACATTTACCACATTGTGGGCGATCAACTCCTTTTTATTACAAAAGTAGGGATAAATCTTTAAAAAATTGGTAGAAACATCTACAATACATAGGGAACATGATATTGGTAAAGGGACTAAATGCTGTGGCTGTTGTTCCCAGTATGGTTTTATTGTTAGGGAAACTGGTATTGCACTGAATGATAGACTTAGGACTAACATTTTCTTCAGGAATGGAAATTGTAAATCCCAGAGGATAGTATACTTAGCAAAGTGTGACACATGCCCAGCATATTCTCTCGGAAAGATGGAGAGATCTTTTAGACGTAGGATCTATGAACACATGTATGAAGTAAAAAATAAAAAAGAAACTAATGCATTGTATAGGCATTCTGTAAACTTTCATGGTTTTAAATTTGGTATATTGGACAGTGTAGACATTAAACCTGTGGGGGGGAGATTGGAAAAATCAGCTTAGTAAAAGGTAACTTTTATGGCAACTTAGGCTTGCTGCCAGCTTCCCCCCAGGTTTAAATGACAATGTTTCCACAATACCAGCCCTTAAGGGTAGAATCCAGATCAAAGAATGGGGCTATTGAGTTTTAACAATTTACTGGAAAAACTTATTAAACTTTTGTTTTTACTTGCCTAACAACTTTTTCTATTTTTATAATTATCCTTGCAAGTCTACAAACTGTAACAAAATATTACAACACAAGTATTTTTAACAAAAGTTTTTTTTATCTTGTAATGCAATATAGGACTAACAATTTTAGGACAGGATATTTAATATTTCCAACATGTTTATATGTTCTACCCCATTTAATATAAAGTCTATTGTTAAATATATTATTCACACTATTTTTAAACATGTTTTAATTTGTTAAACTGTGTTTTTAAGAGAGTTTATTGCTTGATTGATGTATTAATTTATTAACCAATCACAAGTTGCACTAAAGTATATATAGGCATTTTAAATGGCACTATGGTGTTTAGTTCTGATGACGTCATTTTTATGATAAAAGTGCTCAACTATTGAATTTCTTGACTCTGCTTGGTTCTACAATAAAGTGGAGTTTTTTTTAATGGCCATTGAGTGCATTGGATTTGGTTATTAGTGATATTTTTGCATTCTGGAACTACTATTAGTGTTGCAGGATTCACAATGTCGATGCTGGCTTCCCTTCCCCCTCCAAAGGCCTTAACTCTCATTTCTTTCTTTCACCCTCTTCTTCCTTTAGCTTCCATTACAGTTTCTGAGAGCTCTGGGTTTCATGGCAGCCACCATTCCAATGATCCCCTCTGGCCAAAGTTGACATGAACATTTCAGTGGTTTTCGAAGTCAGTGTGGCTTCAACATACACGTCCTCTAGATTTTGTAGTTCTTCCTCTTCATTGTCTCAGAGTGGAACTTCACTGATGGATTCAGCACTTGTCTCTGAATCCAGGGATCCCTTTACATCCCCCTCTTCCCCCTCAGGAATTGTTCACAGACACTTCAGACATGGGATGGGGAGGTGATATTTGGCTCCCTAAATGTTCAGGGGATGTGGTCACCTCATTCACAGAAGGAGCACATCAGTGTCAAAGAAATTAGAGCTCTTCTGCTGGCTGTTCAGGCCTTTCATCCTCTCTCTCTCTCCAGGGCACCTCAAGGTGCTCACAGGCAATACCACTGTGATGTGCTACATCAATAAACAGGGAGGAACAAGATCTTATATTTGCCAGTTGGCACTTCTGGTATGGGATCTTGCTGTCAAGTACCAAGTAACTCTCTAAGCAGTTTATATGACTTCCAGTCAGAACATTGAGACAGACACACTAAGCATGTCCTTAACTCTGTTCCAAGAATGGATACTTCACAGCGATTTGTTTCTGCACATTATCTACAAGTAGGGTACTCACCAAATGGATCTTTTTTGCTTCCCCTCTGAACAGGCAACCTCTTCTGTTTTGTGCCAGAGTCCAAGGTCCTCTGGTGTGGAAGGTGGAAGCCATTTAATTTTCTTGGGAGAGTATGTTACTTTATGCATTCCCTCCCCTTCCTCTCATTCCAAAAGACCTGTTCAAAATTCAACAGGATGCTCCCAAGATCTTGTTGGTGACTCCCTTTAGGCTGTGACAGCACTGGCTCCTCCTCCTGCAGTTAGCCAGGGGAAATCATCACAAGTTACCTCACAGGGTGGAGCTACTCCACAAGACAAGGAATCTTTCATCAATCACCACCTGTCCATGCTTCAACAGGCGCTGTGGGTAATAGGATTTTGATACTTCATAGACACTTTTTTTTCTGAGGATGTGCTGCAAGTCCTGCAGGAGGCCAGGAAACCTACTACTAGGAAATCCTACTTATACAAATGGAAGAGATTTTTCTATTTGGTGTCTCTCTCATAACCCGAACCCACTTACTATGGATGTTCCTTTGGCTTTCTTATTTGTGTGACTTGCTCAATGCTGGTTTGGCCTATTATTCTATTGAGGCCCACTTATCAGCTATCCCTGCTTGTCTGCCTTTTTCTCCTTTAACTTCTAGATTTGAGGTGAAACCATTTCTTAAAAGTGTCCTTAATATTAGAACTCCCACAAAGCCCGTTCCTCCTTCATGGGATCTTGATTTTGTTTTGGAGAAGATAACTCCTGATCCTTTTGAGCCTGCTGCTTCAGCTTCCTTGCAACATTGTACTTGGAAGACTGTTCTTTTGTTAGCTCTTCTGACAGAAGGGTGTCTGAGTTATAAGCCCTTACGGCTTGTCCTCCTTTTTTGATCTTTCATGCAGATAGTATGTCCTTGTGTACTAACCCTTTTTTATGCCTAAGGTGGTTAATGAGTTATCACTTAATCAGTCTATTAATCTGTCGACTTTTTCCCCTCTGCAAACTAACATTGAGAGGGTTCTGCATATTTTGGACGTGCATAGGCAACTCGAGGCTTATTTAGATAAGACTATGGCTATTAGAAAATCTGAGCAGTTGTTTCTTTTCATCCTAGATCATTGGGACTTGCTGTATCCAAACAAACTATTTCTTCTTGGATTTCTAAGGCAATTTTTGTTGTTACACTTTTCATGGCAAGAACATTCCCTCCTTCAGTCAAGGCTAATTCTACTAGAGCTGTGGATTCTTCTGGTACCCCCCCCCCCCAAGGATTTAGATACTAATTCTATTCTTGAAGAAGCTACCTGGACTTTTGTGTATACCTTTACCAAAAACTACAAGTTGGATGGTATCTCTAGAGCTAGGGCTGGTTTTGCTTGTGCTGTTTTCATGGCTTTTTAGGGGACTCATCTGATCCTTCCCCCCTCCCTAGGTTCTTCGAGTTTTGGCACTCTCCCATATGTTAAGAATACTGCAGCAGTGAATGCAAGGACATAGTAAAATCTTACTATAACAGTAGATGTCCTTGCATTCACTGCTGCAGTATTCGTAATGTCTAGGATTCCCAACAGTGGAAGCCCAACATCCGGCCAGTTTACCAAAGACTCCTGTTGCTTTAAAAGGACACCAAACATCACCCAAATGCTCCTTGCATATCGCGTAAGGTATAAAGGTGATCAGGCATACCATAGTCCAAACTGACTGCCCCAGTAGGAACACCAGTCCAAGGAACCCAAGAGGATAATCTGCACATCCAGGAAGGTAAAGGGCATGTGTTCCCACTTACACAGACTGCTATCTCAATTGTATTTCTGTTCCCCTCACAGATGTGACAAATTGCATGGTTTCAATAAACTATTTAACCTTAAATAAACTAAAATTGTGCAATGCTGTATTTACTGCATTAAAGCACTAAGGTTGATGGGGAGGTAACTACTTGTATAACTCTTCATAACTTTAATTTATTTTACATTTTATTTCTACAGACCTGCTTGCCAAGTGTTGTTTTTAAACTGAATTACATTGTACCTTGTAGAGTTCACTCAGAACATAATGTTCAGATTTCCCATAATTAATTTATCTGTACATTTAGGTTGTTGGTATTCAGTCAAAAGCAGGAGCTGATGAAAACACAGCTAGTTACTTTGCAAATGCATGAAAGAATTACTGTTTTTAAATGCATCACCTATAACAATGTACAAACATTAATGTAGAAAATTACCTCTGTAAACCATGGGAACATATCTTTTAATTCCGTTTGTAATATGATCAGTACATTTACATTTCTCCAGCAGCTGTATAACTTGATTCTTTCTAGATTTTATTTTTTCCAGTAAAGCCTGGGCATATTACAACTAAGTAGATTTACTTTCTTTAATATCACTACCATATGTAGCAGTCATTGATAAAACATTGCATACTATACATAACTAGTTTACAAAACGGCATATTATTTACATTAAAAATGAGCAAACTGTTTATTTCTACTTACTACTTCAGTCTGTTCTGTGTTGTCTTAAACATTAATGAGACAAGCTGGGGTTTATGCTTTAAAGTTGTCTTCAACTGTTTGTTACAGCCAACAAACTTCCATAGGTGTTTACTAGGTTAACAACCACAAGAGCCTTTTTAAGCCTAGCCATGCATCCCAAATCTCTGACAAGTTCTGGTACCCTTGATAAGTGTAGTTAGGGGCTTGGGAGGTGAAACATTTACAGGCAGGTGCCTGGGAGATTAACCATTTTCAGCCTACATGTGTCCATTAGAGACACAGGTGCCAAACCAGGGATGCATTTCTTTCTCCATCCAGTTGTCCAAGTTGTACTTGAAATTGATTAGGGAGGAGCTCTGCTTCACTCATATGGGGAGACTGTTCAAGAGAGAGAGTAGTTTCTGGGATACATACCTGTCACTCCAGCAGGTCTTACTTTTATCACCGGCAAGGGTAAAGTCTTTAAAATGGGTAATTCTGGTGGTGATTGTTTTGTGGATATGCAGGAGGTCCATCAGAGCTGGGGTCTGACAATGCCGTGTTTGCCAGACAAATATCGAACTTAAGGTGGTCTGCATAGGACATGTTACTTACACCCTATATTCTTTAAGTGAGGAACTTCTATGGATGTTCCAATTGCTGGATATGCCTGGTTAGGTGCATATCAAGGGTGGGGTACTGTACTCAATAATAGGTCTGATGAATGCAAAACACAGTGGAGCAATGACTTCCTTAGACCTAGATGCCATACTTTTGTTAAGTTGCGCAATGTATAATGATTTCCTCACTACTGCAGACACATGATGGTCAAAGGCTAGATTACTGTTTGTGTGTCCCCTAGTCCCTGACTACTAGGTCATCTCTTAGGGGTGTGTTGCCAATATGATAGTTACCACTGTTGAATGACTTGCAGAAATGTACTGTTATGCATCTCTCGGCTCTTAGTTTTAGTCCACAACTCTGGCACCAATTGGTGTCCGCTCTTCCTGAAGAACATTTGTCAGAGGGCGATTCAGTGACAGCTCCTAACTTGCAATCTGCAAATATACTGAGCAAGAGGTCATTGATATTGGCCTTGACTTCAGAGAAGTAAAAGTCAAAAAGGAGTGGTCCCAGGACCAATCCATGAGGGACTCCACTTGTGATTGGTCTCTTTGTAGAGGTGGATTCCCCATTTTTAACTTACTTGGTCCTGTGATCCAGCTGGCTATCCACCGGATGATGCAAGGGTTTGTACCTAATCTCTTAAGTTTGTCAACAATGCCTGAGTTGTGCAGTCTTTTTCATCCACCTCTTGCAAACTACAATTTACATGTCCAGACTACGTGTGGTGGAATTGAAGCTTTACAATTCTCTCACTTTCTCAATTAATATACTTTGTTGCTGATCTTCATCTTGATCAGTGTGATCTCCCATCACTGGTCTCTGATTCAAGTTCAAGCTATTCCAGATTCTTCTCATTAGCTACCTGTCTTTTTTCTGTCACTTCTACGTTTCCTTCAAAACAATGGAAAAAAAAAAACTTAGTTTCGCTTGGCTTTCTTATTGACAGAAGATTATCATTTTCCACAAATATTCTGGTGTACCCAGTTTTTAATATATTTCCCTACTGTCACAAATTTTGTCAGGAGTAGGTCTTTCTGTTGGAATTATTGCATCTATACTTTGTAGTAGATCTTGATTGTTTTCTGATGGCCAGAGTTAGAGCATACATTTGATTTGCTCTCTCATTTAACAAATATTTTGAAAGTTTTTTTTCTTGGGAAGCTTCAGTCTTTCCTTTATTTCATTCTCTGATGGCTGCAGTTTTATCAGCTCAACTGAATGGCTACTTAAAGCTTCTGCGTTTTTTTCCAGTATTATGTTTGACTAAATGTAGTCCTCCAAAGTACCACTTACTTTAATACCGATGAGAACATTTGATTTTTTTTCCTCAACATTGGTGGAAGCCGTCATCTGTACTAAAGCTGCAGCTTGAACCAACTTTTTAGAACAGCTGCAAGATTATCCTCTAGCCAGAGATTTATTTATTTTTGTTTGATTCTTCCTTATTTCCAGTAACCAAATTTTACCAAAATACATCACCTTTACTTGCTTTTGAAACAATTCATTGTTTTTTACACAATCAACATGTTGCTTTTCAGCTGCCTTTATAAAAGTCCCCAGTCTGTTCTTCTACTACTGCCTTTTCAAATGCTTCCTTGTTAATTTTCTTCTATCTTATTTTAAAATCAGTCATGTTCATGTGCTTCTCTGACCTCTCTTTCAGCACTGTATTCCATTTCTTTTCAAGGTTAAACCTATTCTCAACATAAATCTCCTCCCTTGTTCAAACTTCCCAACAGTTGCCTGCATACAAGTTCTGTCTGTCCTGGCCACTCCTGCAAACATGTACTGTATTCCATGATTCATAGCTTTTTTCAAGCATGGGTAGGACCTCTAAGAAAGCCACTATGCATTTAAGTTCCTGAATTCAAGTATTTTTTTTTTTTTTTTGCCTTCATGACTACTCTCTCTGCTATCCATAAGTTCAGAGTTCGCATGTTCAGTCCTGAAGATAAGTAGAGATCAAATACATGTACTCCCATCAAGTTATCTAAATAATTTTTAAAAGCATGTAGAGAGTCCAGCATGTGAATTTTTTATGGCAATTTATTCCATGAAAGAGAATTTTTTGGGTTAAATGGGAGCTTCTTCATTTTGTCCAGTTAATACCAAAAGAATAAAAAATGCTGTTTTGTGCTGGAGTATATTTTAGGCCAAAGGATGTGTATAAAAACCTGTTAAATGCTTTATAGGCAGCAATAAATTTATCTCTAAAATAAGTATATTGAATCATACATCATCTTGTAAATTTCTGTGTAACCAAGGTCTTTCATAATCTTTGTTGAAAAGTCTCCAGTTTTGTCAACAATATGTGTGTAAAATGGTTTACTGTCAAAATGTTGTGCATCCCGATATCAACCACTTCCATGAACGCTAAACTCTGACTACTGCAAAACACGAACACCGACATTTTGAACCACAAAATCACTTCCCCTTTTGAACCATGTTAGCACTTGTTTTCTGGTGTGCAGTAGTCAGAAATGTCGCCATTCGGTTTTATTTTGGCAGTCTGACCTTTCGGCAGTTTGGATTTCGTGGACATGGTTTGACGAACTGCACATATGACTGTGCATTCAACATTTTGATAGCAAACCGTATAAAATATGTTATGAAATTCCAAAATATGATGAATATAGGTTTTATATAATTTTGTTAACTTATTATTTTTTCTTTTAAGGACAGTGTGTCAACATTAAGTACATCTCTTAGGACAATAAATCTGGATAAATCCTAAAATAATTGAGGGGAGGGCAAAGTTCCAAAATGCGGGGCACATTGAACTATTGGTTTTATAAACTTAGAAAGTTGCTAGAATTACAGAATTTGTGTTGGCATGAATTTTCTGAAGGACAGTCTGAAATTCAAATGTATGTCACTTAACGACTTCAGTCCTCAATGATTTGCCAGAAAACCACAAATGTTATGAGGAACAGACAGCGGCAGCTACTGTTTTTGAGCACTTTTAAAGCATTTATTTTACTTTTATGATAAAATAGTAATTTCTTTCTTTGTTGACTTTTTTCTAGTTCTGTTTACCTCCATATCACCTTGCAGAAGGGCAAATTAACCATGGACTTAGCTGTTTGTTTGTTATTTAATCTGCACTTTTGTTGTGCTTTTACATTAAATCAAAGTCCAGGATCGTCTGTCTTGTGGCAGAAGGTGTTTACCTGGTCTCTGAGTTGGGAAACACTCCAGGTTGATTAAAGTGTTGTCTTTTATTAGCTAGAGAGCATACGAATCAGTTTTTGAGTGTTTCCTCTCTGCTATAAAGCGTAAGACTTTGCCAAAGCCCTGCACAGACTTAAACAGAGCTCTGTGATGCTTTTCAAGTGTTTTAACTGCATCCTGAACCATCCAGGCTAAGATATTTTCTTGATATATTGCACTTGGTTTACACTGTGACAGTTACTGTTTTTGTGCATTTTAAAGCAGTTATTTAATTTTGTGCCAAGAAACATAATTTCTGTGCTTGTTGGCTTTTTTCTAGTTCTGTCTCCAGATTGCCATGCAGAAAGGCACATTAGCCAATGACTTAGTTTTTGTTGTTTAATCTGAACTTGAGAACTACTTTTGTTGTGCTTTTACATTAAAATTCCAGGTTCATCCATCTTGTGGCAGAAGATGTTTACCTCGTGTCTCTGAATTGGAAAGCACTCAGGGGAGCTCAAAGTGTATGGTTTATTGGCTGCAGGGAATAGGACTCAGTTTTCAAGCTTTTGTTCTCTGCTATATATCAGGCAAGTTTGTGTGAATCTGTCCAACATGGAGTGGTGGCTAGCAGTAACCTGTATATTAGTAAATACCTAGGCAGCAAAATTTCCCTGTAAAGTTAGGATTAGGTCCAAAACCTACTAAACTGTGGCATTGCATGGAATTAAGCTTAGAGAAGCTACATCTGATGATGTCATTTTCATTCATTCTTCAACTGTTAGGTTCGGATCTGATCTGGCCGAATCTTATAGTTTGTGGAACACAAACTCTCAAGCTTCTCCCTTTACCCATAATACCCTAGTCACCTAACATACCTCAGATCTTGTTTGCCACATTAGCATATGGACATGATCACTTTACTTAAGTGTAGTGACTTCTTTGTGAGTTTAAACTTTACTTGTATAACTTTATAGCCCTTAAAATATTTCAATCTCTTTAGTGCTATCATTCCTCCTGTACATTCTTTTACTGCTTAAAGTTATCCCTTTAATTGTGCATTTCTTGATTACCATCCCTGGCATCCCCCCTTTATTTTTCATCTTTAATTAATTACCATATTATCCTTTTTTTTTTTTTTTTTAACAAACTTTTACTCATCTTTTCTTTCTCAAGAAAGCAATGTCTGAGAAACCTTCTGGTTTTAAAAAGTGTATGGTCTGCGGCCATAAAATTCCATTCTGTGAAGCACATACAATGTGTGTCTAATGTTTAGGCTTTTGTAAGGCTTTCAATTCAAGAGCCTTAATCAATAGGTGAAGCAAGTTGATTTTAAGAGATTTGCCCCCCCCCCCTAAATCTGCATCAACATCGGGGCTCAAACCCCCCATAAACCTGACAAGAAGGGAGGTTCCCTTCATACAGAATTGAGACAATGTTCCCCAGATCTGACTACTACTTTGGCTCCAGTATCTGTACCCACCACAACTGGTCCCAGATCCTGTCATCTCTGCTCCCTTCCCCTTTTTTGGAATGATCA
Organism: Protopterus annectens; assembly: GCF_019279795.1. Taxonomy (NCBI): domain Eukaryota; kingdom Metazoa; phylum Chordata; order Ceratodontiformes; family Protopteridae; genus Protopterus; species Protopterus annectens. The sequence continues at coordinate 210,125,728 of NC_056729.1, forward strand.
CCGAGACATCATCACTCCAGACCACCTTCAATAGCATCCACTGTATGATCTTTGAAAAGTCTGATTGAAGCCAGTGTGGACAGGATGATGAGGAAATTCCTGTTGATGCAGTTTCAAATAAGATTTCTTACAGCTCTGACCCAGTCAGGTCTGGAGACCTTTGTCGGTACTACTACCCCATTATTGGCTCTTCCTTTGATCTGGGAGTCAGATCCAAAGATTCCAGAGTAGTTCACACTGGATATGAAGGCACTGGTATCTTTAACTCTGGTGGCATCTCTGAGTGGACTGGAGCCATAGTGTCGGCACCATATTCAGGAAGTAGGAGTTGACTAGGCAGCTATCGGAGCCATCTGTGCCCCTCAGACCTTTGGAGCTAGATATCTTGGCTCTGACTCCCTCCTCGACTATGGCCTATGGCCTATAAACATGTCTTATTGGAGCTGTTGGTGTCCTCCTCTCTGAGACAATCTACTTTTGAGGTAGTGGAGAGAGCTTTCTCTTCCAAGGGTTTGGGCTACTCTCCCCTCTGACTCAGACTACCCAACTCCATTCAACTGTGCGTCTACAGCCTCAACCAACTGTACCAATGGGACAGCCAACCTGAACTAGTCTCCAGAACACCCAACAGGGTAAATTAATTTCAGACACTTCTCTGGAGCATCCCACTGAAGTTCCTAGGAAGAGAAAGCGTAAAAGGAGGCACTTGGATTCTCCACAAGTCTGTCACAGAAGGTACCAACTTTGATAAGGGGGAAAGGTCCCCGAAATGCCCACCCGATGATATCTCATGTGGAGATATCCTAGAATTCCTGAAGCAAAGGGGGTGGTTGCTGTCCTGGCAACCCTTGTCAAGATGAGTTGGTATTCCTGGAGGCCCGTCATTAATTTGGTCTCTTGACAAGTATGCAAGGAGAGTGACATTATTGAGCCTATCACCAAGAGAGCAGATAGGATCCTGGCACCACTGAAGGACAAAGAATATTGGAGCAAGGGAGTACCAGCTTATGCCATGGTTGTAGCAGAATCCACAAAGAAGGAACTAGGGGAACAAAGTTTCTCTGTCCACCCCCCCTAAAATGAAGTCTAGGGTGCTGGACAGATTTGGAAAGTGTCTATGTTTCAACAAACTTTGCCCTTCAGTTGCTGAATTGTTTGCCATACTTCACAATATTCCAGAGGGATTTGATTAAGGAACTTACCATATGCCTCACTGGGACCATGTCCTCCAAGGCAGAGAGCACTGTTGCCTCACAGTTGGCTACTCTTCAGTCCATTTCAAATTTGTCCATGAGGCATATCTCCCATGCAGCTGAAGATACCTCATGGACAGCAGTTTCAGGCATTTCCATCAGAAGACATGCCTGGATGTGCTTGTGTGACTTTGCAGAACCTTTCAAATCTTCCTTCATCAATGCTCATTTTGAGGGAAGTTCCTTATTTGGCCCCAAAGTAAAAGACACACTAGGTGTTAGCAGGAAGGAAAATACCCTGTCTAATGTAATGTTTTTCGACCCCCCCCCCCGTGGACCTCTTCTAGGAACCAATGAGGTGGATGGAAAATGTGGATGGTCACTGTTCAGTCTGTTCTGCATTTTCTGCACAATGAAGATTGGATATGCCTGATAGGTCTTCAGGATACTTACTATCATATCAAATTGAACAGATGATCCAGGAGATATCCATACTTCCAGCTGGCAGCCAGTCATTACCTGTTCAGAGCTCTCCCCTTTGGTCTCACCACAGGCCCCAGGGTATTTGCCAAGTGTATGGCAGCAGTAGCAACTCACTTAAGACTGCAGTGATTCCAGGTGTTTCCATATCTAGACAACTGGCTCATAACCGCTCTGGCCAGGCATCATCTGATTCTAGTGCAAGACTACGTACACCAGTTATGCTCCCACCTGGGGATTTCAATCAGTCACAACAAATCTCATCTCAAACCAACACAGATATTGGAATTCATTGGTGCCTTGCTTAAAATGGTCAAACAGCCTCTCTCTCCCCCCCTCTGTCAAGAGTTCAAACTATTCAGTTCCAGGTCAGACAGATCATTCAAAGTTCTTCTGTTTTAGTTCGACTGATCTTCAAACTTTGGGATCCGTATCAAGCAGCAATCATTCTGGTACCACATGAGGATTCTTTGGTAGAGAGATGTTGGCAAAATGACTAAGGTGTTTACCTTGTAGACAAAAGGTGCAAGGTTTGATTCTCACATGGGATAATTGACTAGGCTTAAAAAGGCCCAGAAGGGCAGTTAGCCTAGTACTAATCTATGAACCTATGGACTTTGCCAGCTCAGTGGTCCATTCTCCACCAACCATTATCCAATCAGATCAACGTAACACAGGCTTAATCTTCTATAGGGGATACACTCCAGTCAAGTACAAGAAGGTTGTCCCTTTGTTTTCCTCAGACCCAAGGCCATAGTGACCACGGATGCTTTCCAGATTGGGTGGGGAGCACTTCTTGGGAAAGACGGACAAAGGCACATGGTCCCCCAAAGAGGCCAACACAAATATCAGTATCCTGGAAATGAAAGCTGTCCTTTACCATTGCAGTCCTTCAAGACATCCTCCAGGAGTACTGTGATCCAAACAGACAATATGTCAGTGGTCTGGTTCATCAACAAACAAGGGGAACCAAATCTTACCCGCTGTGGCAAGAAACTATGAGTGTGCAGCAATGGGTGAGCTTATTCAATCGATTTCTGATATAATGCACATTCTGCAGAAATCCATTTTGACTGCAGACAAGTTGAGCAGGTCTATTCTAATGCCTTAGGAGTTGTCCCTCATTATGACGGTTGCAGAAAGGATTTTCCATCGATGGGGACAGCCATGCTGTGATCCCTTTTCTTCTCCCCTCAACAAGTGCAACAGGTTCTTTACCCTGGTTCCCCCCCCCCCACCAGGGAAGTCACCAAGGGGTACTACTTCTTGACTGGACCCTGGTCTCCTTTATGCCTACCCCCAAATTTCTTCAGAAAGCATCTCTATTAAAGAGCACGGTTATCCTCATTGCCCCTTACTGGTCTCGTCAGATTTAGTTTCCCTTTCTTCGGTCTCATCTACTTCATCCTTCATGGATTCTTGATCCAACTCCAGACCTGCTGTCTCACCCAACAGACATGACTCATTTGGGCATTCCAGGCCTACAACTGACCACATGGTTTCTAAATTTCCATTGATTAATAGACAGCCCCAGCTCTCCTCCCCTGTCCATCACATTTTATCATCCTGCAAAACTTCTATTAGGAAACTTTACAGAAGTAAATGGAAAAGATTTGTCATCTGGGCACAGCAAAAGGATCTAGACCCCTTTTCAGCACCGGTTCCTAAAGTTCTTGAATTGTTAGCTGCAGTTTTCATTGAAGGTGCTAGCTCTTCTACGGTAAAAGTACAACTAGCTGCCATTTCCAATTTTCATATTGGAGTAAATAACTCATCTTTAGCATCTCCAACTTTGTAAAGCCTTTCTAAGGGGAACCTTTTGCTTAGACCCCCATTAAAAGATCCCACTCCTCATTGAGATTTGAACATTGTTTTACAAACTGTAACACAATCCCAGTTTGAACCACTAGCTAATTGTGAACTAAAATTCTTGACCTAGAAAACAAAAAGTTATGCACCTACCATAATTTTCCATGTTTGTTGTCCTCTCTCACCCTTCTTTCTTACTGGGTGGGTTCAGAGCCGATACTGTGCTCCGACTCTGCCAATACACTAGCTCGAAGTCTCTCACTTGCCTCGTGGCTCAATACCGATCCCATAATGCATTGGAGTTAACTCCCAGATCTTGTTTGCTGCTAGCCATAAAAAGAATGTATATTCATATTCACATAACATGGAAAAAAAAAAAATATATATATATATATATATATATATATATATATATATATACACATACACACACACACACATATAAGAGGAAAAATGACCGATTTCAGAGGAACTCTCTCAGTAGGAGGAAAGAAAACTCTTATCTGAGTCCTCTAGGAGCCTTGGCTGGGTCAGAGAGGACAACAAACATGGATCATTATGGTAGGTACATAACTTCTTTATGCTTCTTTGTTATGTTGTCCCTCTCACCTTTTTTCTTGCTGGATGGGACAGTGTCCCTAGCACCATCTTCCTGGGTGGCTCACTGGAGTACACCATTGAGCACTGTGGACTCAAAAGAAGCTCTGTCCCTGGAGGCCAAATCTACCTTGTAATGAGTAAAAAATGTATGGGGCCTGGCCCATGTAGCAGCTGCACAAATGCTGTCCATAGATAATCTGGCATAGTAAGCAGAGGATGTTGCTAGAGCTCTAGTTGAGTGGCATTTGATTTTGAAAGGTAAACTTCTATTGTTTGAAATGTATATAAAGGTAATACAACTGGTAAGCCAATTTGAACGTGTAACATTTGAGACTGGCTTGCCTTGCTTTGCTTGAGAGAAGGAAATAAATAGCTGGTCTGTTTTCCTGAAAATTTTTGGTTTTATGTAAATAAAGTCTCAGTTGTCTATGTACATCCAGCTGATGTAGTTTGTATTCTGCCTTGTTGGTATGATTAGGAAAGAAATCTGGAAGTTCAATAGACTGGTTCAGATTGGTTTGTGAGCAGACTTTTGGCACAAAAGATGGATTAGTCCTCAAGGATATTCTATCCTTATGAAAGATTAGGTATGGTGGCTTAATTGATAGAGCTTGCAACTCAGAGACTCTTCATGCAGATGCAATGGCCACTAACAAGATGGACTTCCAATTGAGAAACTTTAGCTTGCATGAAGAAGCAGGCTCAAAAGGGGGTAAAGTCAGGTAAGCAAGACAAAATTTAGGTCCCAAGGTGAGAGAGGTTCCTTTATGGGAGGTCTCAACAAACAAGTTCCTTTAAAAAATGCTTTACACAGCCTGTGTGTCATAAGATTAGGAGTGTATTCACCAATGTGATAATTGAAAATTGCAGCTAATTGGACTTTAATTGTAGCTACACCAAAGCCTTGCTGAAAAAGTTCCACCAGGAATTCTAAAATTGAACTAATAGAAGCATAGAAGGGATCTATGTCTCTCACCCTTGCTCAGTAGGAAAATCTCTTCCATTTGCTGGAATATAATTTTCTAGTGGAAGCCTTATGAAAAGGGACCAAAATATGTTTAACTGCTGGAGTAAAATTTTGAACCCTGACTATGTTTGGAAGTGGAGCAGCCAAGCTGTCAAATTGAGGGTCTGGAGAGATGGATGAAGCACACCTGACATACGAGTCAGAAGGTCTGGAGCTAGGTCCAGAGCCTATGGCTTCCCCTGAAGATGAGGCCAGAGGAGGGGGAACCAAATCTGATGAGGCCAGTATGGAGCAATGCCTGCTTCCCAAGACCTTGGCTTTCTGAATGGCTTTGGGAATTAGAGGAAAGGCATACAGTTGTCCCGAAGGCCATTCGAATGGGTCTCTCGGTTTCTCCCCCACTGGGGGGATTAGGGCAAAGTAGCTGCTGCATTTGATATTTAGGGGGGTTGCAAATAGGTCACAGCAAGGCTGGCCCCAATTTCAGAATATCTTGTCCGCTATGCTCTGTTTCAGAGACCACTCATGAGGCATCAAAATCACCCTGCTGAGCTTGTCGGCTATCATGTTGGATTTCCCGGAATATGCATTGCTACCAGAAAGAGATTGCCCATAGCCATACTCTCAGTGCCTCTCGACAAAGGGGGTATGATCTGGTTCCTTCTTGTATGTTTATGTACCAGACTACCAACATGTTGTCTGACTGGATTGCAATCGTTCCTAGTGGAAGAGAGTCCTGAAGTACTTGCAACACCAGAAGCACTGCTCTCATCTCTAGAATACTGATGTGCAACTGAGCCTCATGTTCCTGCCATGTGCCTTGGACAGTTCTCCCCAGATAATGCCCCCCCCCATCTGAGAAGCATCTGTGGTCACAGTAGCAACAGGTTGTTGTGGAACAAAGGGTCTTCCGATGGTCACATGATTGGACTTAAGCCACCACAGGAGCTCTCGCTTGCATGAATCTGTTATCCTTATCTGATGGGACATAGAAAGTTCTTGTAGAGTCCATTGCACAAACAGAAGCCACTGAAGGATTCTCATGTGCATCCGGGCTAGAGTAACGGTTGATGCCATGGTTCCAAGAAGTGTTAGGACTACTTTCACTTTTACCTTGCTCCTGGGAAGAAGGTCGACTCTTTGCTGTCTGAGGACAGTGACTCTGTTGGGCGGAAAGCGAGCCATCATGGAAATGGAGTCTAGATCTGCACCCATGAATATAATACGTTGGCAAGGCAGATTTTTTGAAAATTCGCTGTTATGTCTAACTGAGCACAAAGTTCCAGTGTAGTGTCCCTGGCCTGTAGAAGTAGATGCTTAGTGGTGGCAGTTAGGAGCCAGCCATCTAGGTATGGAAACACTTGAATCCCAGATGTCTCAGGTGAGCCGTTACTACAGCCATGCATTTGGTGAACACTGGGGGCTGTAGTGAGACCAAAGGGCAGAGCTCAAAACTGATGACTGGCTCCCAGTCAGAAGTGTAGATGACTCCTTGATGCTCTGTCCATCATTATATGATAGTCTGCATCCTGGAGGTGTATTGAGCACATCCAATCATCTTTCCTTAAAAAGGGAAGAATTGACTGCAGTGTCACCATTCGGAACCTGGACTTCTTTACAGATTCATTTAACTTGCTGACATCCAAAATGGGTCTCCAGTCCCCTGTTCATTTTGGTAGTAAAAAGAATCTTGAGAACGTTCCGAATCCTATTTGGTCTGCAGGGACTTCTTGGATGACACTCTTGTTTAGCAACTCTTGGACTGCTATGGTTGCTTGTTCCCTCTGACTGGGTGGAACATCTGGGACTCTTCTGATATGTGGAATGGGCTGGCAAAAGGGAATGGAATAACCTCTGGATATTTTACTTTGTACCTACTTGTTTCTTGTGATCTGCCACCAAACTTCTGGGCACAAAGTTAATCGCCCCCTGACTGCCTCCAGAGAAGAGCAGGTGGGCCTCCTTTCAGGAGTGCTGATAAGGTTGGCCGCGAAAGGAATTGTGGTCACCCTGGTTTTGCAGGCCCCCCCACCATGTGGACAACATCTACCATTACTGCCTCCCCCTCTGCCCCTGGGGAAGGACTCACCTTGTGCGTCTTGAAAAAATCCCTGGAATCTTTGGAACCATATCTTTCCACTCTTCTGGCCTTTAGGATAAGGTCTGGAAGGTACGGAAAAACATACTCCAATGGCAGAGGGTGTTTTCCCTTCCTGCTCACATCTGGTGAGTGTGTCCTTGACTTTTGGCTCAAAGAGTGAGGAACCATCAAAAGGGGCATTGTTAAAGGTAGACTTGAAAGGTTCTGCAAAATTGCACAAATGCTTCCAGGAGTGTCTCCTAAGGGAAACTCCTGAACCCGCAGCTCTTCTCACTCCATCTACTGCATAGGAGATCAATCTCTTGGAGGAGTTGATTATGGAATTGAAGGTGGACAGCTGAGAGGTCACTTTTTCTGAGACCCCCCACAGCTAATCAACCTTGTAGAGTATCTCCTAACTCCTTCAGGAGATCTCTTTGAAGTCTTGTAAAATGTGTGAGATAGTTCAGCGATCTGAGGGTGAAAGTCACTGATGAGAAAACACTTCCCGTATCTGTCCATCATTCGAGAATCCTTATTTGGCGGATGGACAGATGAGGATATCTGAGAGAGTTCCTTCTTGGTGGCTGCTGCCACCACCATAGCATCTACAGGTACACCTTTTGACAGAAAATCCTTATCCAAAGGAGCTGACAGGAACTTATTTTGGCCTCTGAGGGACTGGTTCCATAGTGTCTGGTGACTCCCATGCTTTTCGACTAACCAAATCCATAAGCTCATCAAAAGGCAGAGAAACTCAGGAGGCTGAAGGTTGAGATCCAAAGGCCTTCAGGTACACCGACTCCTCATCAAAAGGGTTAATGGGTTTCCAGCTGCCTCTCTGTTTTAGGATCTCTAGGATATCTGAGAAAGAGATATCTTCAGAGGATGATCATGGGGACCCTTCTGCTTCCTTGAAGTCAGTGTCAGAAGTAATGGACTCATCAGGGGAGTCTATATGCTTCCTCTTGCATGTTCTCTTCTGAGTTGGCTCCTCAGACAGGTAGTCTGGGAAGGTCGCAGAAGAGTAGGGCTCGCCCCGATGGGTCTTCCTGAGGCCATGAATCTCTGCTGTCCTGTGGATGGGATGGTGCCAAAGCAGACATCGGTGTTTGAGGGGGAAGACTGCCAGTATCCCTGAGTAGAGCTGTAGGAGGGGACAGCAAACTCCTCATCACCTCAAAGGCTGATCTCAAGGACAACCTCCATTTCGGAAGAAGCAGAGGAAATCCCCAGCCCCATGGAGATCGGTTCTGAGGCCAATGTAGGAGCAGAGCTCACCCACGCCAATGCACTGAGGGGCAGACTCAGAACTGAAGAGACTCTGGTCAGAGACTCCCCCAGAGCTGACCGGAGAACTACAGCTCCTAGACACTTTGGATGGCACCAAAAATGTCCGAGCAGGCAACGGTTTTGAAGAATCCAGAAGAGGTCTCGGTACTGAAGGGTCTACTGCAAGAGGTATCTGGCATTCCAGCTCTGAAGATCCAGCTTGGCTCCGAGACTGGTGGGGTTGGAGTCTAGAACAATTCTGCCAGCGCTGGCGACTTCAAAAACATGCACCACCCTGTCCATGTCATCATCTGATAAGCTCCTAGAGGACCTGGATGAGAGAGTAGGGGATCAAGACCTTTGAAGAATAGGGGATCTCAGTCAGAGATGCCAGTTCTAATTTAACGGACTGGCTCTGAGTAGTCTCTATTGGCTCCAAAGTCTTTGGAACTGATGAGCTAGATTTGTCTGCACAGATTGTTTCCCTCGATTCTGAAGAGAGTGGAGCCAAGGAGATAGATTTTTCAGCGAGTTTAGGTATTTTCTTTGGAGGCTCTGAATGAGCCAAGGAAGAGGATGAAGAGGAAGGTCTCTTAGACTTGTCACTAGTAGTTGAAGAAGTTTGTAAAGCTTCATCAAAAGCAGGCTTTATTAAAACTCAAAATCAGTTTGTTTTTCCTCTCATGTAATGAGAGCTGAAGGAGTGACAAAAACTACAAGATTCCTGCAGGTGCATAGCTCCTAAGCAGTACACGTGCACACTGTGCCCATCAGATATTTTTGGGAGCATTATTGGCATTTCTTGAACGCAGAAAGCTTGGGTTCCTCATCTCTGGACTCTCTTGACATGTTAAACAGCAAGGAATATGAATTGCAGTAAGAAATATTGCACCAAAATTTACCCTAAATCAAACACACAGCAAAAAACAGTACAGGGAAAACACAGCATTACCCTCTAAGTTAAAATGGCACTAGGCCCCAACTTAAACGGACCTAGCTGAGATGATGGGAAATACAACACAAACCCTCTAATTAAAATGGGTTACCTTTAGCTCTTTAACTCAGATGAGCTAAAAGGGAAACCCACAAATTACCACAAGACTGACTGGGGTAGGGCAGGCCTAGCGAGAAAACGACTGCCAATAAACAACACAACGCACGATAAATGAATTGCACCAAAAACCTATAGGAAGGATAAACTGCCTAAACTAGGATCTACAATAACTCTAATAAAACAGCTATCAGTAATGAAATTGAAAAACACTTAGCCAAGGAGAGAGCATCCGAACTCGTCAAGTGGCAAATGAGATCTGGGGGTTACTCCAATGCATTATGGGATAGGTAGTGAGCCACAAGCCAAGTGAAAGATTTTGAGCTAGTGTATTGCTGAGTCGGAGCCGAGTATCTGCTCCGAACCCATCCAGTAAGAAAGAAGGCGAGAGGGACACCATATCATCTATCCTTTTAGTGCCTATTACCTTTACCTCTGATAGAACAGTATCACAGTTATAGGCCCTGTCAGCCAAACCTTATTTGATTTTTCATACGTATAGAGTAATCTTATGGTCAAATCTTTCCTTTCTTCCAAAGGTGGTGTCAGACTTCAATATTAACTTGAACTTCCAGTCTTTAAAATTTTCTGAAATAAAGGAGAGTATATATATTGCACCTTTTGGATGTTCACAGACCATGGTTTTATTTGCATAGAACCAAATATTTGTGGAAATCAAAACAATTCTCTCCTTTTCAGAATCGAAATTAAGCAAGCCCGTTTCTAAAGTGACTTTAGCCAAATTGTTAACTGACTGTATTACCTTTGTTTATGAAAAGTTGGGCTTATGTTTACTAAAACCACCAAAAGCACATTCCACCATGTCTATGGCAACTTCTTCACCTTTTTTATCCAGATTTTCATTGGATAATATTTGTGAAGACACAGCTTGGGCTAATCCTTATTTGGATCTGGTCTCCAGGGATTGAGCAGCCTTTGGCTCAGCAGTGCTCAGGAATATCCTTCCTTAGAGTCCTCCTGGGATATTTAGGTAGCTAGGGACTCTATCCCAACAGTTGAGGAATGAATGAAAATGGCAACCTCAGATAAAAGCTATGTACTCACCATAACGTTCCATATGTGCTGCCCATTTTCATTTTTTCTCAACTTCCCTCCCTCCAACCCCTTCCTTGTTTGACTTTTGGAAGGATCAAAAGATGCTGAAGGAATTATTGTTCCTTTTGAGTTCCAGATTCTGTTTCATCATTTCATAAGGCTTACAGGTTTAAGGGGCAGCAAACAAGATCTGAGCTACATTAGGTGACTGTGGCATTATCAGTAAGGGAGGAGCTGGAGAGTTTGTGTACCACGAGCTAGAAACGGCCGCTGAGTTAGATCCAATTGTCGTATCTGAACTCAACAGTTGAGGAAGAATGAAAATGGACAACACAGATGGAACATTAAGTGCATAACTTTTTTTTTTTTTGCACATAGAATAGCACTACTGTATCCTAGCACTGTACAACATATTGCCCTTAACCCCAGAAATGAATAGCATTACCACATCCTAGAAATGTATAACATCTAATACCTTAACCCCAGAAAGTATCCTGAGAGAGAAGTGTTAAAACCCAATTCTTAATCCCAAACATCCCACTCTATTACAGGATGGATGACATGGATATGCAAATATCCTAATGTCTGTGTGGCCAGCTTGGTAGATTTGGGCATCCTAAGGCAATGTAGCAATTGTCTCATGTTCTCAGGCAACTAGTTAATCACATACAAACAAGGTTGTCAAGAATACCCACACTACATCCCTCACACATATACCGTTCACCATGCATACAGACTGTCTTATGCTTTGGCTGTTAGAGAAACCTTCCCATATCTCAAAGACCTCCAAAGCCACATAATAGCAAGACTTCTCCTCAGCAGTCACTAAAACACACACCAAAACCACCACCTAATATTTTACATACACCTACACCCAATGGTTCCTGCAAATACAAAGCCCATGAGGCAAGCATATACTTTATCTGATACTCTTGTCATTGAGGACTTCATTGTGCAACACACAGATGCCCCACTCACCAGTTTAGGCAAGGAGAAGATAAAGGTTAGTTGCCTATGTGGATCCAGGATCTGCAATGTTATGCATGCCAGGTACCAAGGTCTTATGTGGGTGTAAATGACCTGAGATGTACCTCACTGGTATATATCAAAAAAGACATAATGGAGCTCTCAGAATGCTTGTCATAGACAGGTACAAGCCTTGCATTGAGTGACATTCACTATATGCCACAATACTCTAACTTACACTGGAAAGCCATCCTTCTTACTGCACATGTGGAACAGTTAAAAATAATACACATATGCGACCTGTGATGTACATTAAACAGTACAACAGATGATTTGAGTTTGAGTAATACAGCCATTGGAACAACTGGATAGTGGATGATGAGAATGAGTGGCTAATGCTGCCTAGACCATCCTGGGGGGAACTGGAAGTTCCAACCAACAGACTGTCAACAAGCAAGTAGAGGTTTGTGGTGCACTGAAATGGCTACATCCATGGGCATGTTTTTGGAGCTACCAAACTGATTAACAACAGCCATAACTCCATTTAGGTGGTAACACAAACACACACACACACACACACACACCAAACAGAGAGCATGAGTGTAGAAGGTGCTCATGTCAGCCACTAGGGGTGAGGTTAGACCTTGGCTAGAAATAACCTTATTGTCTGGGTGCAGAAGAGGTCAAAAACAACCTCCTTGACTGCCTGGATTGTGGTCCCTCTGGTTCACACTAACACTAGGGACTGGCATAATGTTTAAGGTATTTACCTCACAGACAAAAAGTACTGGATTTGATTCCCACCAATGAAAATTAGGTAGGCTTAAAGTGGTACACATGAGCAGCTAACTTAGTACCTGCTTCACAGTCACAAGGTACGCAATTTGATTCTCACCTTTGAAAGGGAAGTTGGCTAGGCTTAAAATGACCAGCAAGGTTATGGACTTCAGTTACAAACTATAAACTCTAGCAAGTCACACTACACATGTACTTCTAATAATCCTTTGTCGAATGGTTACATCATGGTCTTCAAGAAAGGAACATGGTACATTTTATAAATAATATGCAGTCCTTTAACTGTAAATCAGCTAAATTCTCACCCCGGGATTCATGAAGCTTGCGCCACACGCTGGGGTAGCGTCTGTGATCTAGCACCAAATATGGCCATTGAGCAATTCAGGTAAGAGCTGTTTCCATGTGCACTACCAGCGTACACCAGAGCTGCGCAGCTCGCAGTGCATGTATGCTAATTACCCCATGTGCAGCAGTGTAGCATGCAAATTAAGGTATATAGCGATTCATGAAGTTGTGCAGGCATAGCGTAAGCATGTAGAAATGTAAACCAAAAAAAAACGGTTTACATGTTGTCAAACATAAAATCGGGGCCATGAAAGTGGACCAAACTTACACATTATAATGTTAATATATGCCAGTGGTTAAATATATAGCCAATGGCTTAAAACAACATGCACAACATATAAAAAATAACATTTAATTTCATGGCCACACCAACGCAAAGTAAAACCGCAGTGCATTGATGCGCAAATGGGATCATAATGAAAATATATTTAGATGCCATAAAACTGTAATGTAACGCAATTCATGATATATCACCATAATAGTCAATGGTACGCACGCTACACCACGACAATGGTGCAGGGGTTGCTAAGGGTCTATGACAGTGTTCCATGCGGTAACTAGGAATTAGCAGTCAATGCCATGCAAATGAGTCAAGTAATACTAAATCGCAAACGTCCCACCGGCGTAAGGATGTACCACATGGCGTAGCGTTACAACACTGAGGAGTGGTCTGGAGGTAAACATGACATCGAGAGGGGCGCACCACCGTATCTGTAAGCCCATTGGATCATTGCTAATCCATGTTGGGTGTTGCTAAGCAAAGCTGCAGGATGTGGGTGTGGAAGTAGCCATAGCTTTGCTTAGGTAAGAGCACACAAGGTAACCAAAAGTTCATGTGAACGTGGATGAAAACGAGCACGAAACCCAGTAAACGGATGTGCGCAGTGCGCACCACAGCTGAAACAGGAAGGATACGGGAAGACAATAAGGAAATGCTGCAGCATGGTAATTGGAGTACAAATGAGTAATTAACACATAGAAACTTACAGTGGGCCATAGACAACAGCTAACAAGGCTGCTAGCAGCTACCTGCAGAACAGGAAAGGGGAGGTGCTGTACAGCAAAGAAAAGAGAACTGTCACAGCAGAACAAAGCAAACTTGCTGTAGATCAGCTACATAATACATTTCCCAACACAATCCTGGGTTGTGGAAGCACAAAACAAGAAAGGCGGCAACTGGATGCATGCCTGACAATGGGAGGTGAACTGGGTTGAAAATAGAAGTAAAGGGCAATAGATGAATCATGGCAGACAAGCGTAAGTCAACACCAAAGGCCCCACAATTGCAGTACCTGCTGTAAAACCAATAATTGATACCCTGCAGCTGGAATAGCATAAACACACCCAATTACACCAGCATCATCCATTGCACAATAGTATAAGGTGTGAAAGCCCCACACACACACTTGTGTATTCCCAGACACACTGCACCATTGGTGTATACAGACGGGGAACTTTTAATATGTATATGTTAGGGGCTGCCATAGCTTTGATTCACCAGCATGTGTTGGAGACTGACAGTGGTGTGGAAGATAATGCTGACAACAATCTCAGGCACCGGAGGAGGAGACGAGTGTTCAGACCCAGGGTAACCTACCAGGGGCTACATGATCTGGAGATAGTAGAGCGTTGCAGGGTGGACAAGGGACATCATACAGCAACTTGTTGAGCTGTGCCGGCCACGCCTCAGAACCAGAAGTAACAGAGTGGAACCCATCCCAGTGGACACGAAGGTATGTGCAAGCTTGAGAATACTAGCCCCAGGTACCTTCCAAAGGCCAACTGGGGATATCATGGGGATCTCACAGGCATCAGCATCCAGGGTACTCCACCAGTTCCTGGATGCCATGTTACCTAATGCCAATGAGCACATACACTTCCCCTGAACGTAGGAGGAGTTGGCCAGCAATATGAGTCTCTTCTGCCGTGTGGCGGACTACCCGAAGGTACTGGGTGCAATAGACTGCACGCACATACACATCGTCACCACCTGGTGAGTAGGGTAGGCGCTACATAAACCGCCAAGGGATTCCCCTCCTGACTGCCAGGTTGTGTGCAGTGCCCAAGGCATTATCATGGATGTGTGTGCTGGCAGTCCTGGAAGCTATCACGACTCCCACATCTGGCATGCCTCACAGCTGTATCAGGTATTTGCCAGGGGGGGCATCCCATATGATCACCTGGTGGGGGATGCTGGCTATGCACTGGAACCGTGGATGATAACACCCATCAGAAATGCACACACAGCCACGCAAGAACGCCATAATGAGGCACATGCAGAAACCAGAATCATCATAGAGCATGTATTTGGGATGCTGGAATCACGGTTCCGTTGCTTGGACATATCTGGTGGAGCCTTGCAGTACTCTCCAGGAATGTGTGCCAACATCTCCATAGTATGTGCCATGCTACACAATATGATCCTGCGGAAACAGCTGCAGCAGAGACAGAATGGTGAAGGCCCTCACAGCCCACCACCATTGCCAAGGGACCCACAGGCACAGGGGGACTCGGACCATGAACACCCTGTGCTACCCCAGTAGTAGGCAGACTGAGGCATGCCCAGTATGCCCATGCCTTGGCAAAGAGGGAATGTATAGCGCACACTGACAGTGTAGGCACTCATGGACTGACACCCTTCTCCACCTGCACACACAGCAAACATGGATGGCACACACATGACCACCTGTAAATTGTCATGTATAGGTGGTTTACTGTGTGCATCCTACATAGGTAGCCCTCAACTATTGTACACACAACCACCATTGGCACAAGGTAAGTCAATACCTGAACAGTATATTAAGCTATCAGCATGTGTTCATACTGTATGTACAGGTTCATAGATACATAGGTAGATACATGCCCAACCGCCGAGGCCACTCATAAGCTTAGGCAAAATGTGTCTGCTGTTTCCACCCCATCGATCAACTAACTGTCCCTCTGTGGAGCAGAGCCACTTGCGGTATCCCTGTGGTGTAGCTACTGTTCACCACCCACTCTGCAAGGATTCCCTGGAGTGTCAGTGAGGGGTTTTGTATAATGGGGTTGGGAGGGTGGCCTAATGGTTAAGGTGTTTGCCTTACAAACACAAGGTGCAGAGTTTGAGTCTCACAAGGGATAATTGGCTAGGCTTAAAAATGGCTCGCAAGGGCAGTTAGCTTAGTACTAACCTATGAACCTATGTAATCAGGGATGTAGTTCCAAATAATGGGGAGTATTCCTGACGGGAATCTTCACAGATGTGTACATGTTACATAGTATATCTTAAACAAAGCTTGCATATATAGGTAGTTCTCCACAGAATAATAAACATGTGGAACACACAACCGCTGAAATGTGCGTTCATCACCCTTGCACTACCAGTGCCTGCTCTGAGAGGTAAGATATCACTGCCAGGATTAGAACATGCAACCATGTACACATTCATCACAATAATATACCACTAAGCTACCTGAGCTGTACCAATGGCAGTCGTGTATACTGACAGGATAAAACACAAAAGGTAGGAATGTGTTGAAGTAGGACAAACCGGCATGTACACAATGAAAGGTGTATGTTATATACATGCAAGTCATCATATATATATATATATATATATATATATATATATATATATATATATACATATATATATATATACATATATATATATATATATATATATATATATATATATATATATATATATATATATATATATATATACATATATATATATATACATATAGAGAGAGAGATTTGTCGATATATGGGGATATACATATATAGATAGGTTAACAACATCTACATAACCATGGAGGTACATATAAATGGGATACCTACCACATATCGACTGCTTTACATACCGACGCATGTAATCCTGAGGCTTAAGGTCCGAAAGAACACAGTACCGAAACACCAGATGCGCGAGGTGTTATCTCACGATGTTAATGGACAGTTAGTGCTTCTGGTGTTGCGGTTTGGGTAGGTTACTGTGTGTATGTGTGTTTCTTAGGGCTGTAGTGTGTGTTCTGTGTGTGGTGTGTGTTCTTGGGGGACTGTAATGTGTGGTTGTGGGTTAGTTTTGTGCGTCTGTTTGTGACCTAGGATGTAGAATATTAAAGTAGGGGTTGTGTGTGGGGCGCAGACACCTACATGGGGTGTGTAGGGGGGCTTGGCCACCTGTTCATACGTAGTGTAGGATGGTTTGTTTGGATGTGTTGGGTAGAAGTGTGTCTGTGTGCATGTGTGTGTTCCTTGTTCGTGTTACCTTCGTGAGTTACTGTCGATGTCAGTAATGTGGGGTATGGGAGTCTGTTCCCGAGACTGAGTGCGTCGGAACACTGTGGTTTTGGGATTCCATAGGTCTCCTGTATACAGCAGTTGAAGTGTTCACATATGTGTATAACATAGACCATAGCAATCACACATTCCGCCACTACCAACCTTTATGAACAAAGGATATGGAGAGTATATACCTATACACCATTACAAATATGTGCTATGGACATGTGCCAATGATAGTGTTACCATCTGTTCCACTTTGCGAGGGACACTCCCTCTTTGGGCGGTTGTGTCCTGACAAATATATTAAACGTGGCAAATGTCCTGGGGATTGTAGGACATAATTATGTCCCATATGTACTGTAATAGTTGCATACAATAGTTATTTCTGTATCTAAAGTACCTACATGGTACAGGAAACAGGATAAGCTACTAAACTGCTACAAGAATAAGCTTATAATTAGGCAAGAAAGGAAAGTTCTATCCCTTGTACTGACCGTGGGTTTGTGTCGGCCTGTAAAATCAGATGTGTGTCCTGAAAAGGACCCCCCATGGACATATGAAAAGGCAGCAACCATAAACAAAGAAGGTCAGTCACCAACACAACTACGATGACTGCAAATATCTATGACAGAAGTACACAGCTGTCATGTAGCAACACGTTATTACATTCAGATGTATTACCGAAGGGATTCAAGGACTAACATCACCTGCATGCTGTACAGTAACCACTTAACAGTGCCTTAATGAATCAGCCTGCAAATACCATTGTATTAGTCCACAAAAGGATAGGTGTTCAAATAGGGAAGGAACCCTCACGCACATAGCGATTATGTATAAAAGCAGTTCCTACACACCTGCATTTGCTAAGCACACCCACCATCACCACCCCCACACCCAAACATATTACAATACAAACTGTAATAACATCACAAATCATTCACACACTGTACAACATCTGCAGAAGCCTTAACATAACCTTGTCAGAGAGACACTAACATGGCCCTATGTGAAATAGCGGCTGTTCTACAATGGAACAGCTGCTGATGTAATAGGGTTTGTGTGCACTAATCCCGTTTCAGAGGGTTGTGCATACACCGGGATGTGTTAGCAATTAGTAACAGCACAGTATGCTACACTTGTACACCAAGTCAAGGATGTCTGGTGAGCACACTGTACACCACATAACAGTTCATGCATAGCCATACGGCCTTGAGCTGGCCAAACATCCTTGCTAGACTTAAACATCTGCAGAAGTATCAGGTACAAACAAACCCTGCATAAGTAGCACTGTTCCGAAATATAACAGCTGTACTCGCATGTAAAACTAAATCGTCTAGCCATTACACACAGTCCACGGGAGTCATGAAGCTAATATATCTCTGTGTGTCTCCATATAGCTGTTGAAATATATCGCAGTAACGCATCTAGGCCGTCTCCCTCTAAAGTAAGGCAAACGGACAACGCCCAAAAGGAGTACTCATTTATACACCACTGTTGCCATGGTATCAGCTAATGGAGTAGCTGCACAGCTGATGTGCATCCAATTAACTACTTTGGAACAGCAATTGGTGGACAGGATACCACATGTTACTGATATATAACTAGAAACGGATGTGTTATTCAAACCATTCGTATATACCAGCGGAACATTACAAAGAACATTGAAACACAAACCGAAAAGGACTGAATCAACTGTTAACGATACCTTGAGTTACTAATAAGGTATGTAGAACAGTCAGTATGCCTGTGTATGTAGTACTATTCTGTAGTATTTAAAGTGCACGCAATCCATGTAGTGGAAACAGTTATCTTGCAGTGATGTATTGTTGAGTATAGTAATGCTTGTAGTATTTGTGTGTACTGCTGTAGGTCACAAGGCAAACACTGCATACACCACAAGGGATGCTATATAAGGGCTTTGAAGAGAAATACTCCTCACCAGCCGACGTCAGTGGCAACAAGTATGTGCTATAATAGGGAATAGTATATGTTGATATATTGTAACTGTAGCCATATGTATGGGTGTAATATAGCAAATAACATGTGGAAGGTTGGGCCACTGTGCAAGTATGTTTTGCATTGTGGGATATTGGGCCAGTAACTGTGTAATGTACAGTATTGTAGGCAGATATGTATTACAAGCTACATAACATTACTGAAATGGTAGACAAACATTAGTTGTCAATTGGCATTTACAATACACAATAACAGGATACATATGTCTTTTAGTGAGCTGACAGTTTATCAGCATGATAGCAAAGTAAAATGGAAGAGCTATTTAATTATCCATGCACAGAAGACATGTAATATGTGCAAAGGTAGATACTAGGCTGTCTTACCAAGGGTATCTGTAAGCCTAGCTAGCATGTGTTCTTTCGCCACCCCCATAGGCTGGTTCCCTGTGCCTCTGTCCAGCAGAGCCACTGCAGTGTTCCCCAGGTACATCTCTGTCTCCCATCCAGACGTCAAGGTTTCCCTTGAAGAGTAATCTTGAGGGGCCCTGCCTGATGTACATTGGAATCACGTTCCAAAGCATAGGGAGTGTCCGGGTAAGGAATCTATCCATTCAGCACGTCCTACTCATCATTGTGGTTAGGTGTATATCCCTAGAGCATGTGGCTCTCGGGGGGCTTCTGTTTACATGGAGCATATCCAGCAATACAGGGTTGGACATGGGCCTTGTATGTCAAGCAGAGATCACCTGTGAGTATGCGGTATGCAACTGAGTACAGCTGGAGTTTCATAGGTTGGGCTGCATAGGTCATCTGTTTGAGGTCAGTAATCCTCTTGCTGGTACTGGTGTGGTCTTCCAAGCTGTTGCAGTTGTCTTGTAAGATATATCCAGAATGGGGTGTTGTATCCTTTAATGGGTCTGATATGATGTGTAGAGTCACAATGGCCTCTCTGATTTGGATGCGAACACATTAGAGATTAGGGGGGGCCATGTAGAAGGATATTCTAACCACCTTGTCATTATGGGTATCGAAGGTGAGATTGCTATCTAATGGTGTTTCCGGAACCCGTATTACCTTTTTTGTATGTAGAGGACTAGCACCTATGTGGTAGTCCATGGGTAATTAGTTATATCCAAAGGGGATGACTATGCACTTTTAGGCATTCAGCTTGACGCCATGATATTAACACCAGGTATCCATCTCAGTGCGACCCTTCCAGAAGGTGTCTGTAACAGCTGTGGAAACAATTCTGTCCCCTAGTTTGCAGTCGTCTGCAAACCATTTCAGCCAAAGCCCTCCTGTGCTTGTCTGTACATCAGAGACGTATATACTGAACATGAGGGGTCCTAGGACTAAGCCCTGGGGGACGACAGTTGTAACTGGTATACAGTCAGACCTAGGGTATGCAACTCCCACTGTGTGTGTTCTGTCAGTGAGCCACTTTGCAAACCATCACATGACGTAGGGGTTAATGTTCAGGCAGATGGGCATGTTGATAATACCAGAAGGAGGAATGGTGTTGAAAGCCTGAAAGAGATCTAGGTAGGCTGTGTGAACCTCCTTGCCCTCATCTAATGCCTTGGTAACTGTCTCTAAGAAGTCCACCAGGTTTAGGAGGCATGGTCCAGCCTTAATGCCAAACAGGGAGGGGTCAAAGGTTGGGAGGTACCCAATGTCTCTGTGACAGTGATCCATGATGTGCACCATAACCTTGCAGACCAGGCTAGTCAAGCCTATAGGGAAATAGGTCCCGTGGTCTGTTGTGGCGCCACCTTTGTGAAGTGGGATAACTGTTGCTGTGCGCCATTCAGGGGGCACTATGCCCGATGTGAGGCTATTATTGAACATGGTGTGTAGGTGAGGAGACAGTGCGATCCAAAGTTAGTGTAAAATGCAGCCTGGGATGTTGTCCAGTCCCTTGGATGCTGTGATATTGCCTTTAGAGTGTGCAGCTTTGAGAGGGATCTGCCAGGATGTTGCCAATATCAGTTGTTTCTGTAATGTTTGTGCCTTTGTGCTGTAACTCGGAGCAGATCTGGTTGTTGACATAGAGGCTTTGTGGTGGTTGTTGGTATTAGTTGCATTATAGTTTTCGTAGCTAGCTTTGAAGGATCTTATAAGGGATTTACCTTCTTACTGAGGCTGGCCAGGGATCTCCTCCACACATGGTATTGTACTCTCGTTTGCAACAGTGTCTTCCCCCTGTAATACAATATGTTTATGGCAGGGGACCACCAGATTGGTTTAGTTAATTATGAGCATAGTGTCCTAGTTCTGTTTGGGATAGCACAAGCCATGCACTCCTGTAAGTGCTTATAGAGTGCATTTGTGTAGGATTCAGCAGTTGTAACAGTACTATCCATCCGCATGGGTGTCATGATGTCCACCACGTCTGCCTTAAGAAGCATGTAGTTGGCCTTGTAGACATATACTGTGGTTCCCTTAATGGGGGGTAGGTGTGGGAAAGTGGATATCAACGGTGTTCAGCACATGGTCTGATTGGACCAATGAGGAGTTGGCTTCACGTGTGGAGCACCAGTCACTCATGTTGGTAATGACTAGGTCTAGGATATTGTTGCCCCTGGTGGGTGTGTGGATATGTTGAGTCAGGGCATTGGTGTTTATGAATTCCAGAAACCGTTGAGCTAATGTGTTGGTACACGAGTAGTTTTCCCAGTTAATGGTGGGGGCAGATACAGTGAGGCTTATGTGATGAGTGTGGTGTTGTGCGACTGTGTACCTTCTCCACATGACAGTCAGGGTCAGGCTTGGTTGGAGAGACCTTTACCTCCAGTTTGGTTAGATGAGTGCATCTCTCACAGGTTGTAGTGTTGAGTAGTAGGCGGAGAGGCTTCTCTGTGTACATGAGGCAATGTGTACATTGTCTCAAGATGTCCAGATTCATCAGATAGACAGGTGAGAACACTGGCAAGTTGACTCTTGGACATGCCTGAATATAGAACTACATTCACCTAGATAAGTGAGGAAAGTGAGTACAAGAGCTACATTACTCTACGCAAGTGCGAAAACTATGTACAAAACCTGTTCACCCTTACCTGTAGGTGATATGGAAGATTGAGTGCTATAGTAATTATTAGCTTATGTACTGTTTACAAGTCCTGAACAAGTGCTTGGCATGAATAAGCAATCCAGATAGGGTCATGGATAATATACAAACATGGCCCCCTCCCCCCAACAGGTACACAAGCATATATCCATGTACATCACAGGGCCCCTGTACCCACAACTTTGCAGGTACAAGCTGCACTCAGTCTGCATGGGATCTGCCCACATCACAGGTTGTATCGTACACATATGGCAAAAACAAGATGCTCTCCATGTGCACGTCATGTAAAACATAGCTCCATGTCAGGTTGTGTACACATTGAATGGTGCACACAAACAGGTATCACAACCCACAAAGGGGGAGACACCACTGATAATGGGAAGTACTGCACTTCTGGTCTGGAAGGCCATGAACCTTGATCACTTAAGTGATGTCAGCAGTACAGATGTAGATGACAGTATGGTTGATGTCACACTGCATATCATAACCTTGCCAGGTCATAGGACATCATCACCCATACTGTGTACTACCTACACTCTGTATACTAGATGTACATTCCTATGCCACAGGAGTGTTTTGCAACAGGACTGCTGGCAGAAACAACACTACAGAAGGTGTCTGAATAATACGTGATCATCACACCAGTGGCATCTACAGTATGTCAGGGTTAATGAATTCTATTCCCCCTCATTGTAATCCATTCCTCACAGACAAATGGAAGACATCTGCCTGTTGAAGTATGCAAATGACTATGACCTAGGAGCAATAGCTGACTCGCATTGTCACCCCTATGTTAATAACCCTGTACCCATGAACTACCATCTAGGCAGCGGTCATCATAATGGACGTGTGTGAGGGATGCAGCTGGGCAGTTGTCTTTCCTATGATAGCTATGTCACCACACCTGTCAGGGAGTCATATGTGGCAACCCTAATAATAATAGGGTGCCATTCATGAATATAGAGATCATTGTCCAGCCATACAGACCACTCACGTGACCCATATCAGATCACATATTTCCTTTAAGGGGTATTGGCCATGTGCAGATGGCCTACACCAGCCTTCCCATTCCCCATCTCCACTATGTAGCATGGTGCATACCCTGAATAAATCCATGTCCAACCCAGTGATGTCGGACATGCTACACGTACTCATCCTGATCTCGAACACATACTTCATGAACATCCACCTACCACATGCTGGACAGATCCTTGCCCCATACACTTGACATAGTCCTGCCATACTATGCATTCCTGTCCGTCAAAGCTGCACATCGCTCCCCTCTCAGACATGGTGTGATGACCGCGTGGTAACGCATGGTATATGTATCATTAACCCTGTGGATCACTAATGTGGCACTGCTCCACCTGGCCCCACAGACCCGCCTGTCAGCTACTGCCAGGTAACATTTCATCCTAGATGCATACATGGCCCATGGCATATAGTCCACTAGTTGACTTTGACTGTACATGCCATAGTTGATATCCATCCCTGCAAATACCATCTGGCTAGCCAGTGTCCCATGTGTATCACATGTGCAACACGGGTGATACATGGCAGGATGTTGAATCACTGTACAGTGCCATGTAGATGTATATGGCAGAACACGTACATGTAAAACCTTATGTGAGCATGTCTGCAGGGTCACAAGTCATGTCTGTTAAGGCAGTGTAAGTCCTTATATGTGACATATGCACTGCATCAAGGTTGACTGCATGAATGTGGACACATCCAGCCATCTGCTGACAGGTAGGAACACCAGTACAGGCAAACATCCCACATCAAGACAGCAACCACATGGAGTATGAGCAATGTAATCGGGTGACACACACACACACACATATATATGGTGATATCCACTCAACATTGTCACGTATGTGTGACAAACACGTCAGTGTCATGTAGGTTTGCAAATACAACTATTTAAACTGAATTAATGCGATACACATGTATGTTCAGCTGTAGCTCTGTATGTCTCTGAGGTACTGTGACCTGTCTCCATCATTATGTATTCCAGGTATGCCACGTGCAAGGCTTCCCCCTTTTACAAGCTTAGAGGATGAGGCCCTCATCCCATACCTACTCGATAATCACAACATCCTGTTCAGCCATGGGCCACAGGATGCACAGCAGCGGGATGCCCTGTGGATGGAACTTCACAGGAAGGTTAATGATGTGGGTGGCCACAACCGCAAATACCAGCAGGTGCGCAGACACTCTACAGACCTCATTAGATGGGCGAAACAGCGTGCAAATGCAATCACCAGGGAACAAGGTGCAACAGGTGGTGGGCCACCAACTCAGCCCCCACTCACATGTACCGAGGAGCTACTGTCCAACCTGGTGACACCTGCAGAACCACATCCACAAGCATTAGCCGATATTGTGGAGGTGGGTGTCTCTCAACCACTGAGCCTGGAGTTGCCTGGTAAGTCAGTACTGCACCTATAACTATATTCCATATAGCTGCATATGTTACTGCACAATATGTAATCTAACATCATAAATGAAAAGAGACAGAGGAGCACTCTGATCATGTAGCCCAGGCTGGTATGACCCTGACCTTGAGTAGCATCTTACCCTCACCAAGAATGATGCCATAGTATAAAGACAAAATGATAAGTTTTAACAATTGGTTAAAATATTGGTGTCATTCAAAGGGGATCCAGTGTCTGTCAGCCTGGGATGACATGCTCGACAAGCCACGTTGCTTCGCTAGGGATGGCTTGCACCTGTCACCCCTGGGCTTTCGAATACTAGCTAAGGCCCTTGCCACCCCCATAGTGCCTTTTTTAGGCAAGGCTCAAAAGACAAACCCACCTCCATAGATAATACAGGAAAAAAGAAACTAAGGGTAATGCTGCCAGAAGTCTAAACCTCAAAATGCACACACTCGAGACTCTCCTCAGTATGGAGAACATCGATGTCTGTGCAGTAACAGAGACCTGGTTCAGGGCTCCCGAAAGCACCCCAGCACTACCAGGTTATACTTCATACCATGCTTTTCGGTCAAAAAACTCGGACCGAACCACAAAAGGAGGGGGAGTATCCATATACATCAAAAATACCCACACCTCCAGGTTAGTAGCACTGCACAAAGCAATGGAAACCATCCACGTGCAACTAACAATGGGCAAAACTGCCTTTCAGTTTATAGCCTGCTACAGACCACCCTCCCAAACTCAGGAGCCCCACTCGGCCTTCCTGAAAACACTGGAGAACATGAAGGTCTCTACAAACACCATCATATTGGGTGACTTCAACTAACCAAACATTGACTGGATTAAGTATTCAAGCCCACACAGCCTCGCGCAATGGTTCCTAGAATTTATAAACACAAATGTTATGGAGCAACTGGTCACCACCCCCACAAGAGGGGAAAACGTATTGGATCTGGTTATCACAAACATAGGGACTCTGTTCCACACCTGAGGTATACCCCTCACTGGTAAGGTCAGACCACAAATTAATCTCACTGGACATCCATACCCCGTCCCCACCCCCAGCCAAGGTAACCACGGTGAAGAACTTCTCAAAAGTAAACTTCACACTTCTCAAAACTGAGGTGGTATCCTTCAAAGCCCCTGAGCCAGTGGTAAACATGACTCAGTCCACAGAATCCTTCACAAACACATTCTATGGACACCAACAGGAATGTATGGATCATGCCATCCCAAATAAAACCAAGACTCACTCCTCCAAAGGCAGGAGACCTGTCTGGTGGACCCTGGCCATAAAGAAACTATGCAACAAAAGGAGGAAGCTACTACATGATAAAGCAAACTCCCAAAAAGGGAAGGCATCTCTGATCAGTACGAGCAAGAAGCTACAATCCCTCATAAAATCATCTAAGGCCAGCTTCGAAAGAAAAATTGCACAAGATACTAAGGACAATCACAAGGCCTTCTTTAGTTATGCCAGGAACCTGGGCGGCAACTCCCAGATATGCTCCGAGTTAGTGCAAAATGACAAAAAATACACTGAACCAACAGACATTGCCAACATCCTGGCAGACAGATTCAGTGCAAATTTCTCCCCCCCCAAAAGAGCAAATCCCCATCCCAGCAGAGTGTAACCTCCCAGACATCACAGATCGGAGAGAGCTGCCCTCTCCAAAGCAAAAAACACAGCATCAATGGGACCAGACGGTGTCCCGGGATGCGTCTTACACGAGCTACAAGATGAACTTCACCCTCACATTAAGTCACTGTTCAAGCTCAGCCTTACCACAGGATATGTACCCAAGGAATGGCGTACAGCAACGGTGGTCCCGCTCCACAACGGACCCCGGAAACTATCGCCCTATAAGCCTGACTAGCCTGGTATGCAAAGCTATGGAGCATATCATCATGGAACTCATAAACAATGATACTGGAAACCTTCAGACACTGGATCCTACAAACTTCGGCTTTGTTAAAGGCAGATCTTGCCTCTTGAACCTGGTCAACTTCTTTGAAACAGTTACCAGGGCCATAGATGAAGGGAAAGTAGTCCACACAGCCTACCTGGATCTTGCAAAAGCCTTCGACACAATACCCCACTCAAGTATCATAAATAAGTTCACTAGCTTAAATATCAACCCCTATGTCACAAGATGGGTTGCAAACTGGCTCAGGGATAGAACCCACATGGTCAGAATTGCAGGTGCCTTGTCAGACTCTAAACCAGTTACAAGTGGAGTTCCACAAGGCTCAGTCCTGGGACCTCTCTTGTTCGGTATTTATTTCTCTGAGGTACAGGCAAACACGGGAGGAATATGGCTGACCAAGTTCGCAGATGACTGCAAACTGGGTGCCATAATAGACTCTCCGGCTGACACAAGCATACTCCAGAAGGGTCTCACAGAGACAGATAACTGGTGCCAAAGTCATGGCCTGAAGCTAAATACTAAAAAATGCATAGTCATCCCCTTTGGGAAAAACAAAATGCCCACAGACTACCACATAGGGAGTAACACATTAAGTACGGAGGAAGTAATTAGGGATTTGGGGACCCAAGTAGATAGTAATCTCTCCTTTGACAATCACGTTGCCAAAGTGGTTAGAAAGGCCTTCTATATAGCCCACCTCATCACGAAAGGTTTCACATCTAGATCAAGAGAGGTCTTTGTGCCACTCTATTCATCACTCATCAGGCCCATAATTGAGTACAATGCCCCACTCGGGATGTACCTTACCCACCACCTGCAGCAACTGGAAAGACCCCAAAAGTACCTCACCAAGAATGATGCCACAATATAGAGACAAGATGATCAGCTTTAACAATTGGCTTAATGTCTGGTGTCATTCAAAGGGGATCCAGTGTCTGTCTGCCTGGGATGACATGCTTGACAAGCCACGCTGCTTCGCAAGGGACGGCTTGCACCTGTCACCCCTGGGATTCCGGATATTGGCTAAGGCTCTTGCCACCCCCATAGTGCCTTTTTTAGGCAAGGCTCAAATTCTAAACCTACCACCCTAGAAAACAAAAATGGGAAGAAACTGAGGGTAATGCTGCTCAATGCCAGAAGTCTAAATCTCAAAATGCACGACTCGAGGCCCTTCTCAGTATGGAGAACATCGATGTCTGTGCTGTAACTGAAACCTGGTTCAAGGCTCCTGAGAGCACCTGCACTATTAGGTTTTACCTCATATCATGCTCTGGCCCCAAAACCCGGACCACTCCACAAAAGGAGGGGTGTATCCATATTCATAAAGGATACTCACACCTCCAGGTTGGTGGCAACGCATGAAGCTCGGAAACCATCCAGGTGCAACTAACAATAGGCAAAACTGCTCTACAAATTGTAGCATGCTACAGGCCACCCTCTCAAACTCAGGAACCCCACACAGCCTTCCTGAAGACACTGGAGGGTATAAATGTATCTCCAAACACCATCATATTGGGTGACTTCAACTACCCGAATATAGACTGGGAACATTACTCAAGCCCTAACTTTCTAGCCCAACGGTTCCTGGAGTTCATAAATTCAAATGCCATGGAACAGCTAGTCACTGTTCCCACGAGAGGAGAAAATATACTAGATCTCATTGTCACAAACATGGGGACAAAATGCTCCACACCGTAAGTATATCCCTCATTGGTGAGATCTGATCATAAACTAATCTCACTGGAAATCCACATTCCCCCCCCCCCAAAAAAAAGACCATAGTGAAGAACTTCTCTAAAGCAAACTTCACACTACTCAAGACTGGTGTGGTATCCTTCAAGGCCCCTGAGTCAGAGGAAACCACAACCCAAGCTGCGGAAGCCCTTACAAATGCCTTCTATGAACACCTCCAGGACTGCATGGATCAGGCAATCCCAAATAAAACCAAGACTCTTTCCACAAAGGGCAAACGTCCAGTCTGGTGGACCCCAGCCATTAACAAACTTTACAATAAGAGGAGAAAGCTATTACATGATAGAACAAAATCCATGAAAGGGAAGTCACCCCTGATCATTATTAGTAAAAAATACGAGCACTCATAAAATCAACTAAGGCCAATTTTGAGAGAAAAATTGCCATGGATTCAAAGGACAATCATAAGGCCTTTTTCAGCTATGTTAGGAACCTGGGTGGAAACTCACAGATATGCTCAGAATTAGTCCAAAATGATACAAAAATCACTGAACCCACAGACATTGCCAACATACTGGCAGACAGGTTCAGTGCAAACTTCACCCCTCTCCCCTAAAGGAGAGATAACTATCCCAGCCGAGTGTAGCCTCCCGGACATCTCAAATGCGCAGGTGAAAGCTGCTCTCTCTAAAGCTAAAACACAGCATCAATGGGACCGGATGGTGTCCCCGGCTGTGTGCTACACGAGCTAAATGAGGAATTAAACCGCACATAAGGCAGCTGTTTAATCTCAGCCTTACCACAGGATACGTGCCCAAGGAGTGGCGTGACGGCAACTGTGGTCCCACTCCACAAAGGTGGCCTCTACGGACCCTGGTAATTACTTCCATAAGCTTAACAAGTCTAGTCTGCAAAGCTATGGAGAGGATCATAATGGAGCTCATAAACAAAGATATAGGGACTTGCAGACATTGGACCCGACCCAGTTTGGCTTTGTCAAGGGAAGATCATGCCTTTTGAACTTGGTCGACTTCTTGAAATAGTCACCAAGGCCATTGATGAGGAAAGGCAGTCCATACAGCCTACCTTGACCTTGCAAAGCTTCGACACAATACCCCACTCGGGTATTGTAGAAAAACTACCAGCTTAAATGTAAACCCATATGTCACAAGATGGGTTGCAAACTGGCTTAAGGACAGAACCCACAGGGTTAGAGTTGCTGGCGCTGTGTCAGACTCCAAGCCGGTCACAAGTGGTGTCCCACAGGGCTCGGTCCTTGGCCCCTATTGTTTGGCATCTACTTCTCAGAAGTACAGGCCAACATGGGAGGACTTTGGCTGACAAAGTTTGCAGATGACTGCAAACTGGGCCATAGTGGAAAGTGCATCGGACACGGATATCCTTCAGAAGGGACTCACGGAAACAGATAGCTGGTGCCAGAGCCATGGCCTGAAGTTAAACGCCAAAAATGTATAGTCATACCCTTGGGAAAAACAAGGTAACCCCAAGCTACCATATAGGTGGCAATCCACTAAGCACAGAAGAGGTTATCAGGGACCTGGGGACCCAGGTTGACAGTGGCCTTTCTTTTGACACTCACATTGCTAAAGTGGTTAGAAAGACCTTCTACATTGCCCACCTGATCATGAAGGGATTCACATCCAGATCTAGTGAGGTCATTGTTCCCTGTACTCTTCACTTATCAGACCAATGATCGAGTACAATGCCCCATTCGGGATGTATCTCACCCGACATCTGCAGCAATTGGAGAGACCCCAAAAGTTCCTCACCAAAAGGATAAGGACTCCAAAATCTGTCATATGCTGCCAGATTGAAGAAACTCCAACTCTATTCAGTCGCATACCGTCTGCTCAGAGGTGACATGTGCCTGACATACAAGGCCATGTCCAACCCGAATTAATGGACATGCTCCACCTCAAAAATCCAAATCCACCAAAACCACTAGAGCAAGCGACTTAAACCTTAGCACGGATATAAATAGGACGTGCTGGAGGGATAGATTTATCACTCAGAGACTCCCTATGCTGTGGAATAAAATCCCGGTCCATGTGAGGCAGAGCACCTCGCTGACTCTGTTCAAGAGAAATCTAGACCTGTGGATGGGAGATCGTAGGTTTACCCCGGGAATCATCTCTGGGTCACTGCTGGACAGAGGCACAACAAACTAATGGGCACAGTATTTTTTTCATATAAGGGGTGGCGTAAGCCACAATAATTTGGGCTAGGCTTATAAATGCCTTAGGGCAGATAGCCTAGTATAAACCTATGAACCTATGAACCTATGAACCAAGAGGATAAAGGGACTCAAACAGATGCCCTATGCAGTTAGGCTAAAGAAACTCCAGCTCTACTCAGTTGCTTACCGCCTACTCAGAGGCAATCTGTGCCTGACATATAAAGCCATGTCCAACCCAGAATTAATGGACATGCTCCACCTCAAGAAATCCAAATCCCTTAGAGCTACATGTTCTAGAGACTTAAACCTGAGCACAGAAATAAATAGAACATGCTGGAGGGACAGATTCATATCCCTGAGACTCCCATCACTCTGGAACAAAATCCCAGTTCAGGTTAGGCAGAGCCCCTCACTGACCCTCTTCAAGAGAAATCTTGACGAGTGGATGGGAGATCGAAAGTATACCCCCAGGATCTCTTTTGGGTCCCTGCTAGACCAGAGGCACAATAAACTAACCATAAAGGGACTATATTCTGTGACCTACTATTCATAGGCACAGTTTACAAATCTAAAAGGGTGGCAAAAGCCAAACACACTCTGGCTAGGCTTATAAATGCCCTAGGGCAGATTGCCTAGTATCAACCTATGAACCTATATGCAAGGCATGTATACACACGTGCCGCATACTATAGTATGCTACTCTGTGTATGCACACATGTGCATACACCATAGTGTAGTCTAATGTACTGGTGTATGTGTTATGCACATTGCTCCCTGTAGCCTTTATACAGGGGTGGATTATGCTCATACTGCTGTGTTACTCCTATTTAGGTACCTCTGGTGTTCCGCTGCGACAGGAGCCCATTGCAGGTGAGTGTTATTTATCAGGAACCGTAATGCACAAATCTATCTGCCATGTGGCCATTCACAACATGTACACACAATGTATGGTCCTGTCACAATATACAGGTCGGACCTGCAATGCATCACAGTGACTATCCATGTGCCACACTTGCCAACTATGTGAATCATCTCACCGACATGAATCCTCACAAACTTTATTGCCAGATGTGTTGACAGCTGTGCATACAATGGTGGAGATGCTGTTCACTTTAGGAATGTACAACAGATCTGATGTACACATGTGGTGAATACAAACAGTACTACACAGAGGGCTGGGGTATGGCCAGCACACAGGTTTCATTTGTGTGGATCATAGCCCTGCTATGAATATCACACAATGTGATGTGCTATCTTGACATGCCCATGGCATGTATTGGCCTGGCTGCTACACTGCCTACCTAACCTGAAAACATATCCCAAATACCACCCTTTATCTGCATAACCCTGTCCTCTTTGGAGCATATATGTCATATGGGACAACACAGACATGTGAAATAGATGCCCATCACTATAATTTGGGCAACACATGTACACACATGGCCATGGAGGATGGCCAGAGACATGGAGAAACACACAGTAGAAGTGCTGTACTTGTGTGTACACCCTGTCATACAATGGCTACACATGGTTCAGCCATGGCTTTTGTTTAATGGTCATAATGTAGATGTGGAACACTAGACATCCTACAGGCCTGTGCACATCTTATGTAGGCGTAACATCAATCCACCACATAGGATGTGTTGAACATCTTGAGGGTGTTGCAACATGACAGCAGTCACCTGTACAGTATTCACATCAGGCCACAGATACAGTACATTCCCGTTGCTGGTGATGGACATAAATGCCATACTAGCTCCTTGTGTGTGTGGTGCACAGATGTCATGTGTGACATGGTGTACCGACATGTTCGCCATGTCTGTCCATAGTTGCCAGGCTGCAGCAATATGGTTGCAGATGTGCAGGGGTGTCATCCATATACCCATCAGTGACCTGTGACGACATGGTTTAGTGTGTATACACCTCAGTGATGTGGGTCACATTCCACAGTATATATGTATTGTGTCTGAACACAGTCATGGCTATGAACCCTGTCTGTAACTCACACTGTATAGCACTAGAGACTCCTCATGATTCCCCTGCAATAGCCATGCACATCAGCTAAATTTGCAGTATATCTGTAGGATGGACACACAACACTGAATTGGTACACCATTGCCCCACTGTATATCCGACAGGGCACCATTGTGTTAAACATGTATGCATGTCATTGCACACGTCAGTAGATCACATGTCATACTACATGTGATTATCAAGGTCATATGCCACACATCAGGCAGGTGTACTGTTAACCTGTGCTGGTCCTCATGGTGTAACACAGGGATGTATGCTAACCACTACTATGATTGTGTAATTTGCATGCCATCTGCTATCACACATGCATGCTGTTGTGTGCAACCTAGGGATGTATGATAACTACCATTATTATTGTCTGCGCTGCATGCTGTCTGCTGTATCACATGCATGTTGCATGCCTTCTGTCATATCACATGCGTGCGTGTATCTGTCTGTTGTATAGATTGTAAGGTACAGTTCTTGTCTGCACTCACAGGTGATGTAGGTGCATTGCCCTCCTGCAGTACATCAGATGTTAGTGTCCCCACAGACTCTAGCAGCGATGATGAATGTATGATTGGGTCACAGGCAGAGTTGTCAGGGGCTGAAACTCTGCCATTGGTTGCCATTCCATCTATATCCACCTCATCCCTGCACACAGATCCCATACCTGCACATACCCCATCACCAGCGGCCATAGAGGAAGGACAGTTGGCGCATGGTAACTTGGAACAGAAAAGTGTGGGGGCTATGGAAGGTGTGCCTGCACACAATGGTGTCAGCCAAACTACTGGTGGTGCCCCACACAGTTACATGGCCAGTGCTGCTCGTAGGAGGA
This sequence comes from Protopterus annectens, assembly GCF_019279795.1. Lineage (NCBI taxonomy): Eukaryota > Metazoa > Chordata > Ceratodontiformes > Protopteridae > Protopterus > Protopterus annectens. The sequence continues at coordinate 210,158,742 of NC_056729.1, forward strand.
CTTCTGGCCAACATGCTCCTGCACGACAGAGCACAGCAGCTGGTGTCATCAGACGCTTGTTTCAGGCTGTGATGGAGGCACAGGCACATGCTGAATGGTGCAACAGAGAAGATCAGAGGCTACAGAGGGCTGCTGTCCATTCTTTAAACAGCAGCATCCAGGCAATGGTAAATGCTCAACAGCAGATTGCTGATGCTTTGGATAGACGGTTGGGTGACATGGTTGGAGTCCTTGACCGTGGCATGACAATCCCAATCCGCGAGTGTGAGCTGTCTGTGTTGGAACATCTGGTAAGAGTGAGGCATCGGGCACGTGGATGTAGACCTGCTACATCACCTATGTCAGGTCTATGTGTAGAGCTACCTCACATGCTCGCTCCCATAGTGGCAGTAGCAGCAGCAGTGCATCTGGTGCTGTGCTGTCCACACAACACAGCAGGCCACGTTCACGTGGCCCGGGATGGTCCCAACAGGGACATGGTTCCCGTGGACTAGTGACATCAGACAGTACCCAATCTGCACCTCTGTCTGGTAGTGCCAATGCAACCCCTGGCAGCCACAGGTCACATGTCCGTGGCTGGACACAGTGAAGTGTAAAACCTCACCTGTACAGTCTCCAGCTGTCAATAATACCCCTGTGTAGGCAATACACATGGGAGAACTGTGTGCAGACATACACGCACACACTGGACACATATGTAGGGCACCGCAACACACACATGCATAACATCCACATGCGCCCAGTTAGATCAAAGGCTCAAACCCACACACATGATGTCATCCAATGGTGCAGCCCAGGCCTCTGGCAAACATTAACACCCTGTGCATATGATGATGCCTGTGTGCATCCCTGACATCCACACCATCAGTGCAGGGACATGCTCATATGGTCTGATGCACAGCGTGAACAGACTAGGATGATATGTGTAGTTTACAAATGTTGAGGACTGTTGACAGCAGATATACCATGTAGTATAGGTGTACAATACTGTTAACAGTATGTGTCTTGTGTAACAACAGTAAATGCATGCTGGTCATGATGTTCTGCTGTCCTCCTTCAGGTCTAAATGCACGTGCTGGTGGATGTCAGTGTTTGCAGTTAAGTGTCCCATATGACAATGTGGACTACTCACAGGTATGTATGAATATACCAGCATGCACCGTGTAGCAGCCACATACCAGTGAGAATGTCCCACGTTACAAACATGTCTACCTTTCCAAGAGCATGATAGCTGTGTATTAAGCTACTGTGGCCACAGATGTGACATCTATAAAGGGTGACATCACAGGTACAGTTACGTGGAGTGGTGAGGTAAGAGAGTGGTCTAGCTGATTACAAGGGTAGAGGCCAGTGGGAAGTGTGATGCCTCAATGGGAATCAGTAATACACGTTCCCATGACAGGATGCCAACACACAACTGCACCCACACACTCTGGTATCGATACACATGCATTCAGTGACACTGTAACACACACTCATGGCTTCACAAACACAGTAACACACACTTGCACACAGTTGCTACTGGTAGGATGAGGACCCCTGCCTGTGTGCAAATCATCATTACAGTACTGTGCACCTACATGACGCACCACAGAGAATACACATGTACAGGTAGTCAGTACGGCCTAAGATCAGGGACATCAACATGGATAGTTGAATGCATAGCCTGGATGGTGGGAGGGGTCCTATCAGTTCAGTATGGTATCATACATCGTCACCCCCAGGGACCAGTCAGCCCTACATACACACACTGTGACATTCAATAATTAATACACCTATGTCATGCACATACAGATACCTCACATGTGTGAGATACACGCCCCTGCCTATGTCCTGCTTTCTACATTGCAGTCCATACAGATGTGTACACTAGTGTACAGGAGAGTGAGTAACAATTGAGATGTATTCCCACAATATGTGACAAATATGGACACACGCGACCACACATGCCAGTACTGTGAATCCCAGACCTGCCTAGCTCATGTTATGTATGTCAGACGTACAGCAGTACTGCACACATTACAAACTGTACTGATGCTTCCTATGCCAACAATGCTGATATATGTACTAGGGAGGTCATATCTATTAACAGGTGTCAAGGGATTTACCTTCGCTGTCACCCTGACCACTGTCTAAGTTGTGTGTTATGTCTTTAATTAACTAAGCCATTGCTTACCGGTTACACAGTGTATTGTAGGACCACTTGTGACACACCTGTGAGCTGTCCACAGCAAACATCCATCTGCAAAGATGCCCTGCCACTTAGTTATTTCAACACATCTGTCCATACCTGTGGTACATCTTTCTGTACATTCAGCATATTACCATATACAGTCGGCAATGTTCAAGCTACATTGTAGCTGCATGATGTACTAGGATACATGCCACCTGCATATATCAGCAACTGCATATGCATGTTATCTGAATGCACAACACTATGTGTATAGGTGTGTAGGTCCTACAATCCTGACATTTGGTCATGTTTGTAGGCATTGCAATTGGTGGATGTGTAATAACATACATGACACATGGACTGTTGTATGATATGGGTGACCAGTACAGAGGGGATGTAACCTCTGTCAACATTGATATCACACCTTATGTACTGTTGGCATTCAGCAGCCATGGACCTACATTCCATGTGCATGTGTGTAATGGCTGTAGCCACCTGTTTGCACAAAGGACTATAACAGCTATGCTATTTACAGGTTTGTTGTGTGTGGGTACATGTATGTCATATCCATACATGAGGGTATGTACTGGTGTACAGCAACAGACATCTGATAATGGTGGACAGTACTGAGGGCCCTTGGTATGTGTACAGCTGACCTGGTCACAGACAGTGGTATCATTGCATTGCATAACACATGATGCAACTGTGTCAGTACATGTGTACTGTCTACAGTTGATGTAGAGCTTAGAACAGTACACAGGTCAAGGGTCACATGGTGGTGTACTAGTCTGTCATACATGTATGGTTGCGTGGCGGTGGTCCGAGGGCATGATGGTGTTTGCAGTTTGCATTCTAGAATGCAGCATGTGACACTGTGTCCTGCACATGGCTCATCTGTGATGCTTTTCGTGGGGTGGCCGGTCAGTACATGTGAGTGGTCTTTATGTATGTGGGTACACGACCTGGAGCGGTCCATACCTGTGTTATGGCCCACATGTCCGGTTCTGAGGTATATGGTGGTAGTGCTAGGTTTTGAGGTATATGGTGGTAGTGCTATTGTGCACTACAGAGACATCAGCCAGGTGGTGTTCACTGCACAGATGTCAGTACTCCCCATTGTTGGATCTATAGTGGCCAGCTGTGAATATGGACGCTACACATCTAGCACTGGTTAGCATAAGAAAACAATGCAGTTGTCCTGTAGGTGTATGGGAGTTAACCTGTGTTTAGGACATTTGCCTTGGAATGGCACTGTGTGGGAAGATGCGACTTGGGTAATATCCACACTCCCTTGTATCATGGATGCATGTGATATGTGACAAAGGCCTGCCTCCTGTCAGCCATGTCATCCCAGAATGACAGCTGATTTGTAAAAGGCCGGTGTCAAATATATGTAGAGCAGCATTCCCGCTAACAATGACGACTACTAATACCAGACCCCATTACAATGTGTTCTTTACATCTACCTGTAATAGCATGGCCACTGTGGCCCTCCGTGTTTAGCATCAGAGTGCATCCCAGTCAGCCCTGTACTACTAGGAGTATGAGCATGCCCAGTATAGCCTTGTGTAGATGTACACACAGTAGCACAGGGCTGGTCAGAATGCACTAATTGTATGAGCATGCCCAGTATATCTTTGTGTAGATGGACACACAGTGCATTCCGAACAGCCCTGTACTACTAAGTGTGTGAGCATGCCCAGTGACACCTTGTGTTGGTTATGTGCCTCTGTGTATGGGCATGGCCATTGTAACCCTGTATAGTGGCAGTAGTCATCCATTCCACAGATGGGCATACGCCAGGTCAGGATAGATTCATACTTTAAACACACAGGTATATACATCTTAACTGCCAGCATCCCTGTTGATGTCCGCATTCCCAGATGGTCATAATGACAGCCTTGATATGTGTAGTCTGTGTGGCGCGATTCATATATATGTAGTAGTGTAATAGTAATCTGTAAATAGGCAGGTGTTCCGTACCTGACACTGGCGTGTGTGTGTATGTCTGTCCCCATTTGCCGGTGGACTCTAAATTGCTTTTAGACTGGCCACACTCCATACATTTCTTATACCCACCGTTAGCAAGGCCGATGATGTCACCCATCTACAAATACACCTCTGGGAATGCTGTGTTCCAGTAATCTCAGTAGCGCATTCTGTAACTGCGTAATGCTGTAGTGTAATAAAGTAGTTAGGTCGGTGTTCTAGTCCCACACTTGTCGTGTGTGTGTCTCCCCATTTGCCTGAGGACTGAGTAATACCTTTATACTGCTCACACTCCATACATTTCTTATACCCGCTGTTAGCAAGGCCAATGATATCACCCATCTACAAATACGCCTCTGACAGTGCTGTGTCCCAGTAATCTCAGTAGTGCATTCTGTAACTGCGTAATATTGTAGTGTAGTAAAGTAGTTTGGTCGGTGTTCTAATCCCTGACATGCCAAGTGTGTGTGTGCTTGTGTGTGTGTGCTTGTGTGTGTGTGCTTGTGTGTGTGTGCTTGTGCGTGTGTGCTTGTGCGTGTGTGCTTGTGTGTGTGTGTGTGTGTCTGCCTGCATGAAACAAGTACAGTGCTTTCTAGTATTCGATGTAGCGCGTGCCCTAAATGCGTGTTGCTGCAGTGTGATACGATAGGGGTTTGTATACAAGACATGGCAAGTGTGTGTTTCTGTCAGAGCCTGTGTAGAGGTGGCCATGATTGTCTTACCATTGGACATGTTTGGGAGCGGGTTTTGTAGTTTTCCTGTATAGTATCCATTTTATGACACATTGGCCACCTCACGAGGAGTACAGCTGTCAGTCAGCCACGGCACTGTGTTGGCAAGCCATACCCATACATCTGGCAAAAGGGCTGGTGAGCTAAGTATGCAGCCCTACTAGTACTCTGTATATGTCCCGCACCCATGTGCCATGCACATACAACCTTGCCTAGTATATCCCACTATGTTGCTACTAACATGCACAGTGAGGACAGATAGTAGGCATGGTATGACCGTAGTGGCCTGCAGAGGACATGGCACCCTGTACAGTGGTACAATTGGCACATATATACGGACATTGTGCCTTCACTATGTTCCACACTGAATGGCTGCAACATATGTGGTGCCATCATATGTGATCCACTAAGGCCAGACAATGCTGTACACATGTGCCCTGTATGGACCCATGCCACTGACACCACGGAATACTTGTACATTCTAAACATGTAGGTGCAGGGCCGACCTGCTCACTGTAAGCAGGTTTCACCACACCAGGCCAGTATTGGCATATTGGGGTATAAAAGGCTGTGTACACTGTGTCTGCCAAACCAGGTACACCTGTACATGTCACTGTACAGTATTGTGGGACATGCACATCCCAGGCAATGTCCATGTGAAGGACTATCAAACACAGACATGACATGCATTGCAAAGCTATGGCCCTACACATTGGTAACCAGGATGTCAGGCCAGATATTGCAGTATCCATCTGTGTGGGACATTACAGACACTGCACACCATTGTCGGGTGATGCAATGGCAAGGATTACCCCTCATCCAGCCTTGTACAGCCATCTTACACAGCCAAACACTACACACCCATGGAGCAATGCATACCTGCATGACAGTACTGGCACCCTGTGTCTGCATGTGGGTTGTGATGCTCCCAACCACAGTCACTCCCAGTATAAACCTCGTTGGCATACCAACAGTTGTCAAGCACTTTCCTCATGGCCTAGCCCATTGAACCTCCAGTTATCCCCTGTGGTGCATGTGGTCCTGTGCATTACTGCGGTGTGGCAAGCTAAGTAGTTACATTGTGTATTTGCCGCCCTGGCAAAGGTGTCAATGCGTGTCCATTAGAGTGTGGTTGTGGTGGCAATGGCATCCGTTCATGTGGACTGACATGTGCCACACCTAATGTAGGTCTACTATATCTGTTGCAGATGGCACTCACTCACCTACACACATGTTCTTACAGCACTGCAACATGCCGCCTCTGTGGCACATGTAGTAACGTCATGTACATGTAATAGTAATGAGTAGTCAGGGGTTTGACCCTGTGCTATTCAGCGTGTGGCAGATTATGGTGACGTCTCCAAGCCCTTCCCTGGTGTACATTGCCTGTCCCGCACACACACACACTGGTGGATGTAAAGGTGTACACCTGCACAGCAGCAGCATGTGTATTGTAACAGATGGAAATGGTCAGGTGATGGCCTCTGCACCTATTGCAGTCCTCCTCTAGCTGTTTGCATGTGGTACAGCTGTGATGGTGTTCCCATAGCCATCCGCATGATAAACACAGTACACTATCTAGGGAAACATGTTATTATCATCTGGCCATGACAGTCGCTGTGAGTGGTACCTGGATGTGCTGTTCTGACACGGCATCACAGATATCTGGATGTACCTCAATCATTTTCAACAGTGGGAAATAGCCTAATGACAGGCGGGTGACGTGCCACACAACTACAGCATGTAAGTGTAGCTATGCTGCATTGAGACTACTGCCTGTTTAACATGTGTGTGGTAATGGCTGTTTTGCATGTTAAAATACAGACATGACAGTACTCTGTTCATGAGGGAACCCCATCTGTAGGGCCATCTGTGAACAGGTCAGTGTGTACAACCATTTGTTTCCTGTGTTACACACTGAACATACTTCTGTGCACAGCAGAAGCATGGTGTGGGGATTGCAGACAGTACATGATGCTAGGGGTGTGTTACTGCAATCGCATCCCTGACTGGACATGTATCACATGACAGTGGTATGACTGACACTGTGTGGGATTCCCAGTGACAAGTCAATGATGGGCAACTATTCATAGCTGCGGTCACACGTCTACTACACATTGTACAGTTGCCATGTGGTATACATGCTTGTGTTGTGCTCCATCTGCAAATGTATAAAATCTGTTGGGTTGCTGGTGATATCTATGCATACTGTTGTAGGTAATCCTGTATGCTGTTGTCTATCACTAAGGCATATGTGGGTTTAAAACGCGACACCATAGGCCGAATGGATTGGTAGGTCCTGGCAGATCCTCCTGTCCCACTTCAGCTGACCATGGCACCGGGCACTAGCACATCTGGGGCCCAGCCATTAACATCAATCTCTGTTGACTCTGCACCACCTTCTGGTGGCTCCACCACTGAGGATGGAGCATGTCCTCCTGGGGAGCAGGACCACACAGGTATATATCTGCTGTCGGACGGTCCCAGACATGTTTCGTAGGTGGCTCCCTAAGGGGTTATGAAGCCAGATACACCAGTTCAAGGGCAGTGTGTCAAATTTACAGGGTGATGCTGCCTGTCCTGGACAGCCCCCAGCACTGCCTCCTTTGCAGATGTGTAGGTGCAGTGGCAGTTGCCCATTGCTGGAGACCTCCGTCCCACTGTTCCCATGGGCTTTTGAATGCCGAAGACCCATCCTTGTCCAGGGTGTATCCCCCCCACATGTCATATACCAACCCTGTATGCTGTCATTTCTGTGCTCCTACCTATCTCCATGGCCATACCTACACTCCTTCTCCAACATCTGGCCCTCACCTACAGACACACAATGCCATTCGGCTCCTGGACACCATCTGCCCTGTACATAGCTGTCCATTACACACACATGTGCCCACTGGACACATGAAACCCTTGTAATATGCATCATAACATACTACTGTTATCCTCACCACTGTCCCTCAGGCGCACGGTCCTGGTATGCACATCACTCCTACCTGGTTCATGTACACATGAGGAGGACGACCCCATTGTACACAAAACACTACCGGTCCCTCTATGGTTACCCCATTTACCTTTATCATGATGATGATGATGCACATTGCAGGAGTACTGTTCACACATAATGACTGGATGGCTACTGTTGTGTTAATGTACATTACATGCACAGAGTGATGTATACAGCCAATGTACAACTATTATCTGTCTGAGGGAGTCTTGTGATCACATAGAGCAACACCACTACATAATAGAGGCGTCGCTGGTGTTTCCCGTTTCATTCGGTTTTAATGCTTTGTTGCCACATGGCATGTCCCTGGTACATATCTACATATGTATGTACCTATATGCTGGACATGAACACTCACATGTACTTCTACATGATGGGATACTGTTAGAAAAATATGTATTAATGTATATGTTTAGTGCTTATTAAGAAATAAGAAAGATATAATGCATTTTATTCTATTAATGTTATGACAAGAAAAATGAATTCATATGAAACTGCAAGAAGCTTTTGGAAACTGCAGTGTGCCTTTTGCAAGTTGGCCTCTGACCCCAGCAGCTGCTAGCTCAGCAAGAATTAATGTTTATGCTTCTCACAAGTGATTATCTGCTGGGTCAGGAAATTAAATGTGTGAAATAATGAGAATCTTCTGCTCTTTTCCGCTTGAGCAATCAACCTTGTATATGTTACTAGATAACGCACCCGGATGCAAGGAGGAAGTGATAACATGTAACAAGGAAAATGTATTGAGAACTGTATTTACTATTATGTTCGAATTAATTTAGAACCTTGAGTGGAAACTTTTGTAAAAGGGTATTGAAACTAACCAGGTGGCTAGCAAGGCCACGTTGTTACCAGAGAACTTTTTAAGCAAAATGTAGTATCAGCATTTTAGATGAATAGAATATTGTAAGCTAAAGTGATTTAAAACCCCTTGTGACTGACTACATCAGCCTGGTGGGTTAATACTAGTAAGAAATACTATAAAAGTTGTGTTCTTCCTGTTTCATTCAGACAAGATTTTGTACTTGTACGTTTTTTGCCTCATGGTGTACACTAGTAAAGAACCTGAACCTCCTGTGTATTGATCTTTTTATCACAGTATTTTTTTCATTTAACAGATTTGTCCTTCGGACCGGAATCCCTCAGAAGCTGCAGATCAGAGCGTAGCGGTGGTCGAAGTCTGCATGCAGGAGAAGATACCGAAATGGTGGTTCTTGAGTAAAAAGACCTCCGACTGAATTATCGTTTAAAGAGGCTGGCCACTTTCTGATCTGTGGCTGAAGAGTGGATCTCCACTTCGAACCGTGACTGCTCAATACTTGAGGCTCAGGTAGGGAGACTTTTTGCCTTTTTTCTGTTTTAGATCAGGGACTAGGTTACAGTAAATGTTGTTTTTTTTTTTTGTCAGATTTGTCATACAGATCAGGGACAAGAAAAGTTACTGTTTATTTGGTCATAGATCAGGGTAACAGAATCAGGTAGGCAGTTATTCTAGATAAACTGTAAAAGAAACAAAAGAGTAATAATTCAAAGGCATTGTTTTTAGACAAAAAAGATAATAATATAGTAGTAGCAATGGTTCCTCCTCCCCCCCACTCCCTTTTTCAGGATATGAAGTGGGTGGACAAGCTGGTCCACCTCCGTGGTATTCTGATGTCTCAGTGAAACAGAAATTGTTAGAGATCCCATTGAAACTGGGTCCCGAACACGTAAAACACAGGGGGACATAGAATTGTATCAAATGGAGAGAAATTTACAAGCTGAGAGTGAAAAAGAAATATGTCCACTTATAGAGGTACCAAATCCTCAGGCAGGACAGGTTGGACAGGACCCAACCCTCTTGGTATATAGGCCGTGGACACCAGAGGATATCCGGAAGGCTACTGAGGGAACTCCCCATCCAAAAGTTAATTTTACAAAATTCCTAAAAGATTTACAAGGCATGAGGTTAAGTTACCACTTAAATGGGGAAGAAGTAAAAAAAAAGTAGTTAGACAAATTGTAGGCCCAGCTTGGCACATGATTTGTGGTACCTGAAATCCTCGTAATGCAGAATTTAAGCCACTCCCACATAGTGACGCAGAACTTGACAATAGAGTAAAAGGCCTTACAGACCGAATCTCTGAGAAATGGAAACCTAGAGCAGACTGGACTTGTATTAATCAATGCATACAGCAAAAAATGAAACAGTAGATGGGTACTATGCCAGATTATTAATGTGCTTTAACAATCATAGTGGCATGACAGTTCCTAAAAATCAAACAAATGATTCCTCGTATGAACAACAATTGAAAAATGCATTTTTAAAAGGTTGCATTGCACCTATTAGTAGCTTCATTACGAAGCATATGATAGATCATCGAACAAGTAGGTTACAAGCCTTACTTGAATATGCTAGACATGCTGAAAGACATTTTAATAGCAAAAAGAAAAAGAAAGCGCAAGTCTTCACTGCTGAAGACGGAGCTAAAGTTTATGGATTACAGTCTGGTAAAAAGGGTAAAAAAATGCACAGGGAAATAAACAGTCTGACAAACGGTCAGAGGACTTTAAAGAAAGGAAAAAGAGAGGTAAATGCTTTAAATGTGGGAAAAAGGGACATCTAGCTAGGGATTGCAAACAAAATAAGAAGGTAATCACAGAGGATAAGGGAGATGAGGACTGACTATATGATGGTAAAGATACACCATACGAGAGTCAGAAATCATTGGAAAAAGACAATAAAGAAAGAACAAATGTAAATTAATAAAAGTAGAGGAAGTGCAAGTAGACATGGAGGATAAAGAAAATGAGGTTTTAGATTTAGCATTATTGAGCCTAGAGCTCTACCTAGCAGACACAAAACCGGAAGTTACACTTCTGGTGGAGGGGAAGGAAGTTAAATTCCTGTGTGATTTAGGAGCGTCATGGACTCTGATACACCCCTCCAAGTTACCAGAACATTCAGAATCACCTGATTATATATTAGCAAAAGCTGCAAATGGACAGCTATACCGGGAACCACTTTCCCATGATATAGCAATAACTGACCCTGTTTCAGGGATGACTCAAAGGAGTAAAATTGTTGTTTCTGCAAAATGTCCAGTGAACCTACTAGGTAGGGACCTTATGCAGATATTTGGCATAGCAGTAGTTCTGACTATGCAGGGTATGGAGGCACAGTGACAAATGGATACTTTTGTGGTGCGACCGGAGGGTGAAACTTTTTACTGGTACAGCCAGGACTTGGTTACGACTGGTCCAGGGGCAGTGACCGAGGAACTGATGAATGTAGCCATCAGTAAATCCCCCTCCCTTGACACTGACGGACAGCATTTGTTGCATTGCACTCTGTATTACTGTAGCACACCAGGACCTCATAAGGAATATGAGCAAGAATTGTTCAGAAATCGTGCAAACAGGTAAGTGTTACGTAATTTGTACTGGGATACTGAAGGAAACAGTGTTGTTAGCTGTTCATTACCTCAAGAATTCCTTGCACTATACAAATCTAATCGATTACCACATGTCAGTTTCACTAAGAACAAAAATGTAAAATGGGCAGACCTAGGAGAAAAGGTAACGAGATGGGAGAAACAAACTGATTTAAAATTATCAGAGCAGGGAATACAGAAACAAAAACTGAATTGGTTAACACAGGCACACCCAGCTGTACACTTGCAGTCTAGTGAGGACAGCTAATTAGCATTCTTATTAGAAGAAGAGGAGAAAGCCTTATGTAACATACCAAAGATTCTTTGGTCAACAGGCAAGTCAGATGTAGGACTTATTCGAACAGCAGGACCAGTTACTATTACACCGAAGTCAGCATTCAGACCACAGAAGAGACAATATCCTTTGAGAAAGGATGCAGAGATAGGAATCAAACCTATAATAGCAGCATTACTTAGAGAAGGAGTACTGGTAGAATCTCCTGATTCACCATGTAATACACCCCTATTTCCTGTTAAAAAGGCAAACGGGAAATGGCATATGGTTCAGGACTTACAAGCTGTAAATAATGCAGTAATACTTAGAGCACCTACGGTGCCAGATCCACACACTTTGTTAAATGATTTGAAACCTCACCAGAAATATTTCTCTGTGGTAGATATCAGCAATGCTTTCTTTTCAATACCTATACATCCTGATAGCCAATATTGGTTTGCATTTACATTTCAGGGGAAAAGGTATACCTATACTTGACTACCACAGGGATATTGAGAGAGTCCAACAATATTCGCACAAGAAATGGCTAGTAATTTGGTGGGATTCACCCCACCGGGGGGGTAGTCAAATTCTACTTTATGTAGACATCTTGCTAGCAGCCCCCACCCAGCAGCAATGCAGGGAGGATACCATAGCACTGTTACAATTCTTAGCAACACAGGGACACAAAGTAAACAAAAGCAAACTACAGCTTTGGAGAAAACAAGTTAGATACCTAGGATATGTAATATCCAAAAAAGGTAAAATACTAGAAGAAGATAGAAAAACTGCGATTTTACAAGCACCCAAACCAGCGACCAAGAAGGAAATGATGTCCTTCCTGGGAACAACTAACTTCTGCCAGAGTTGGATACCAAACTATGCTTTGGAATCTGCTCCACTGACCGACCTCATATACAAAAAGCCGATGGCAGCACAGGATTTATTACAATGGACACCTGAAGCAGAAATGGCTTTCTGCAGGTTGAAGCAATTAATAGCTTCTTCATTAGTTCTAGGATTACCAAACTATCATAAACGTTTCTTTCAAACTGTAGACTGTAAGCAGGGATATATGACATCAGTGTTGACACAACAACATGGGGATAAGCAACGCCCCATAGCTTACTATTCATCACAGTTAGACCCAGTGGCGCGATCCTTGCCCCACTGTGTACAAGCAGTAGTCGCAGCTGCAATGGCAGTACAGGCTTCAGCCTCAGTGGTGTTATTCCACCCTCTCACATTGAGAGTGCCTCATGCAGTAGCGATAATTTTACTGCAAGAAAAAGTAGCATATCTCTCTCCTGCTAGACACCTTTTCTGTATGACTATACTGTTAAGCCAACCTCATATGACAATTGAATGATGCACGACATTAAATCCATCAACTTATCTCCCAACTCCTGCGGATGGCACACCACACAGTTGCCTGCAGGAAATTGAGCAGAAAACCTTACCCAGACAAGATCTCACGGATATTCAATTGGATAAGGCCGAGGTGACATATTACGTGGACGACTCATGCAGAAGGGGCCCTACAGGGAAAAATCTAGTGGGGTATGCAATAGTTAGACACTGAAACTTTAAAAGCCCAATTCTTACCATATAACTTGTCTGCACAAGCAGCAGAATTGATTGCCTTAACACGAGCTTGTACCTTAGCAAAAGACAAATGTGTAAACATATATACTGACAGTCAGTATGCTTTTTCTACTGTACATGTTTTTGCACAGCAGTGGAAAAATAGAGGGATGATCACATCTAGTGGTAAACCAATTAATCATGCGCAATTTATTTTAGAATTATTAGAATCTATTCAGTTACCTACTAAAGTAGCTATTTGCAAATGCGTAGCTCATATGAAACAGCAGGACAGAATTTCAAAAGGTAATGCGAGAGCTGATGCAGCTGCGAAGCAAGCAGCGTCAGACTCAGAAACGTTACTTTTAGATGGGAAATTATAACCCTCTGAAATTTTAGACCTAGAAATGTTAAAAACAATGCAGACGCTTACTACAAAAGCAGAGAAACAAAAATGGGAAAAACGAGGAGCAATCCTTGAAAACGGGCTGTACATCTCCAAAGAGAAAACAATTTTGCTGTCTAATTTGTTTAGATATGCAGCTTTGTTGAGCCATGGGCAGTGCCATGTCTGAACAGGTGGGATGGTACAGTTAGTAAACCGAATATTCCAAACATATGGATTCACAAATTACACAAAAAAATTTTGTGCGGCATGTCATATTTGTAACAAACATCATGCACAAGGGGCATTTAAACCTAAACAAGGAAGTTTTCCTACACCGTCATATCCGTTCCATACTATTTGTATGGATTTTATAGAATTGAATAAATGTGATAACAAAAGGTATTGCCTTGTCATTGTAGATATGTTTTCCAAATGGGTGAAAGCCTTTCCCGACTAAAAACCCGGATGCAACAACAGTGGCAAAAGCTCTCCTTAAGGAGATTATTCCTAGATTTGGCATACCGGAAAGGATCTGTAGTGACAATGGTACACATTTTGTGAATCAGACCATACAGCAATTGGGACGCTTCTTTGGGATTTCCCTTAAGAACCATTGTGCTTATCACCCTCAGTCTGCAGGACTGGTGGAGAGGCACAATGGAGTCCTTAAGAACAAACTTAGAAAGTTAGCGAAACACAGAATAACTGGGTGCACTGTCTGCCTCTGGCGCTGCTGAGTATGCGAACAGTTCCAAATGCAAAGGGTTTAACTCCTTTTGAAATGGTGTTTGGGAGAGCATATTATGTACCTCAGTGGAAAGCTCTCATGCCTGCAGACCAGGAGGCTGATAGTTCACTAGCTAGTTATATGAGGAAACTGTTAACAAATAAATCTCTCTTGCAGTTTAACTTTTTTTCAGATAAAGAACAGACCAGACCATTGGAAGCGATTCTAGCCCCGGGGTTCTGGATCTGGGTAAAGGTAACAAAGAGGAAGAATTGGGCAAGCCCGAAGTGGAAAGGACCGTACCAGGTACTGCTGGCCATGCCTACTGCAGTCAAAATAGCCGAAAGGTCATCTTGGATCCATTTGACGCATTGTAAACTGGTAAAGAACTTTCAACTTGATAAAAACATTGTAACTGTTACGCAACAAGAACAAAATGGCCAAAAAAAGAAATTCAGACCAACCTCAAAAATGTTGCATAATCATATTATTGTGCGTACACTTGTTGACTGTACTTTTGACAATTTTCTTTTTGTTGTGGTTTTTTCATTTCTCAACCACAGAAGTAAAACTGGATAAACGTGATGAGACATCCATAGACTGGCATCCAAACTTTAACACATACCTAGCAATTAAACGTGTATATGCTGAGACTATGAACATTTCAAACTGCTGGGTTTGTACAGCTATACCAACAGCATATGGAGGACTACTAATGTCCGCTGTTCCTTTTGGGATCAATGAGACTTGGGAGAATTTGCTTTTTGACACAGGAACTGTGAGATCATAGGATAAAATAGCATTGTATTTACCTGTTACACAAAAAGGGATTGTGTGTTTTTTCAAAAATGATACTCTCCAGGTGGGTTGGAGTAACTGTAACATAACAATATCTTATAAATGTTATATTAAGACTAAAAGTTTGCAATACTAACTATGATTCATATTTGAACTCAATAAAAATGGCACTGAATAAAGTACAAAGAAATCCTGTTTTGATTAAACAATTGTCAATCATAGATAAGAAAATGTTTCATGCAGGGTTGGTGTGTATTAGCACTAAAGTTAAAAACTGTTATTTTGTGTGTTGGAAAAAGGCATACAAATGGCTACCTGAGAATTGGTCCGGCAGTTGTTTTTTGGGCTACCTGGTTCCGGCCATATGACACACTGCGGAATTACCTCTGGGTAAAATACGGAACGTGAGAGATGTTTCCAAGAAAACCAAAGATCCAATCGAGAAACCTGTGAATCCAGTAGGGCGAGTTGAAGCAGGTTGGAAAGACAATAATTCCATGAAGGACAAAGACAAATTGACTCATATGGACTTGAGTGACAGTGTTATATCTTGGGCAGGTATACTCCCAGCATATGGTGCAGTCAAATCGATTTGGGAGCTGAGAAAACTGTTGAAACTTCTCGAAGTAATGAGTAATGCAACTTTTTCTGCTGTTGAATTTGTGACTAATGAACTAAATGCTATGAAAACTGTTGTGTTGCAAAATCGGATGGCTCTTGACTTCACCCTAGTGGCGAGAGGTGGTACGTACGCGCTTATCAAAGAAGAATGCTGTGCGTACATACCAGATAATAGACATGAAATTAATAACCATCTGGAGGTGATTCAGCAAGTGTCGGCCATGACCAAACCAGGCCCAAACCCTCTGATGGATTTTTTCCAGAATCTGTTTGGGGGGGTGGGGTTCCATCCTACTGAATATTCTGATTGCCATTTGTGTGGGTTTACTCCTATTAGGAGCATGTGTTTGTTGTGGAATCCCCTGCATAAAAAGATTAATTAAAGATTTTATAGATAAGTCTGTCTCTGAAACCTTGTATCAAGACATTGAACTTGAGGAATCGGTTCCAAATGAAATTCTCCTTGAAGTCTAAACTTAAATGACTCTCTTAACTGCAAGGCCCAAGTGGAAGAGGTTAGGAGAAAAAATAAAAATAGTTTAAACTGATGAGAATAAAATAAAAAGTATTAACAGGGGGGGAAATGTTAGAAAAATATGTATTAATGTATATGTTTAGTGCTTATTAAGAAATAAGAAAGATATAATGCATTTTATTCTATTAATGTTATGACAAGAAAAATGAATTCATATGAAACTGCAAGAAGCTTTTGGAAACTGCAGTATGCCTTTTGCAAGTTGGCCTCTGACCCCAGCAGCTGCTAGCTCAGCAAGAATTAATGTTTATGCTTCTCACAAGTGATTATCTGCTGGGTCAGGAAATTAAATGTGTGAAATAATGAGAATCTTCTGCTCTTTTCCGCTTGAGCAATCAACCTTGTATATGTTACTAGATAACGCACTTGGCTGCAAGGAGGAAGTGATAACATGTAACAAGGAAAATGTATTGAGAACTGTATCTACTATTATGTTCGAATTAATTTAGAACCTTGAGTGGAAACTTTTGTAAAAGGGTATTGAAACTAACCAGGTGGCTAGCAAGGCCACGTTGTTACCAGAAAACTTATTAAATAAAATGTAGTATCAGCATTTTAGATTAATATAATATTGTAAGCTAAAGTGATGTAAAACCCCTTGTAACTGACTACGTCAGCCTGGTGGGTTAAAACTAGTAAGAAATACTATAAAAGTTGTGTTCTTCCTGTTTCATTCAGACAAAATTCTGTACTTGTACATTTTTTGCCTCCTGGTGTACACTAGTAAAGAACCTGAACCTCCTGTGTATTGATCTTTTTATTACAGTATTTTTTTCATTTAACAGATACATTCCTATACTGTTGAATGACCGTGCTGTATGATATCCTCTGGTTATAGCCTCTTGCGCTCGATTAGCCTCTACATTGCTTACCAATGCAATACTTGCATACTGGTAGCCAAACACGCTTACACCCGCTCGTTCCCGCACTTGCTAATGCACCAGCATTGGTGCTTGCATCTGTCACTCACACCCCTGGGTGTGAGCAAGGACCACAATATTACCTTGTGATGCCTATTACATTGTACTACATGACTTCAGTATTGGGATTGGCCACCCATTAGGCGACTGCATCGTGTTCGGCTGTACGGAATCTGCGGCCTGTCCAGTGACAATCATATTTGTGTGTACCTCATACAATGTGCTCCCAACTTCTGATACCTATTGCATCAGAATACATGAATACACTATCGGAAACAGCTGCCTATTAGGCGATGGCATGGCGTTCGTCTGTAAGGAATCAGCGGCCTGTCCGAAGATTCATTCATATTCATGTG